>NC_057803.1:540211139-540511139 GCF_018294505.1 Triticum aestivum | reverse complement strand
GCGACGCTTCTCGTCAGGGACTTGGAGGTGTTCTTATGCAAGAAGGAAGAGTTGTTTCATATGCCTCACGCCAGCTTCGACCTCATTAGCGGAATTATGCCACACATGATTTGGAGTTAGCAGCCATAGTGCACACACTCAAGACCTGGAGACATTTTCTTATTGGAAATAGGTGTGATTTTTACACGAATCACAAGAGTTTGAAATACATCTTCACACAGAAGGAGTTGAACCTCAGGCAGAGAAGATGGTTGGAGCTCATAAAGGATTATGACATGAAATTGCACTATCACCCAGGAAAGGCCAATGTTGTGGCAGATGCATTGAGCCGCAAGAGCTATGTTAATACCCTCACAGCATGAGGATTACCTCAGGAGTTAATTGATGATCTCAGAGATATTCTATTGGAGATAGTACCATGAGGTTTTGTTGCCGCAATGGAAATTCAGTCCACTTTGTTGGGAAAGATCCGAGAAGCCCAGAAGTTAGACAAAGGTATTGCGGAGATAAAGGGGAGGATGAACCAAGGAAAGGTAGAAGGATTTCATGAGGATGAACATGGAACCATATGGTTTGAGCAGCGTATTTACGTGCCAAATGACCCAGAGATCAGGAAATTGATTCTTCAGGAGGCTCATGATTCGCCTTATTCAATACACCCGGGCAACACCAAGATGTATTTGGACTTGAAGAAAAGTTTCTGGTGGATAGGTATGAAAAAGGATATTGCCGAGTATGTCGCAGTATGTGACATATGTCAGAGGGTTAAGGCAAAGCACCAAAAACCAGCAGGATTACTTCAGCCTTTGCCGATACCTGATTGGAAGTGGGACAAGCTTGGCATGGACTTCATTACAGGATTACCCAGGACCCGATCAGCCTATGATTTTATTTGGGTAGTGGTTGATCGCTTGACTAAGGTAGCTCACTTCATCCCCGTGAAAACCACATATACAAGTGCTAAGTTAGCCAAGATATACATGACCAGGATCGTATGTCTGCATGGAGTTCCGAGGACCATTGTATCAGATAGAGGAACACAATTTACCTCAAAGTTTTGGCATCAGTTACATGAAACTTTGTGTACCAGGCTGGAGTTTAGTATAGTTTTTCATCAACAGACAGATGGGCAGACCGAGAGAGTCAATCAGATTCTGGAGGACATGTTGAGAGCTTGTGCGCTAGATTATGGATCTAGTTGGGATGATAATTTGCCTTACGCAAAATTCTCATATAACAACAGCTATCAAGGTAGTTTGAAAATGGCCCCTTTCAAAGCTTTGTACGGAAGGAGGTGTAGGACACCATTGATGTGGGATGAAGTTGGAGACCGTAAATTATTCGGACCAGATTTAATTAGAGATTCAGAGGAGAAAGTCAAGCTGATTCGCGACAGACTCATGGTAGCCCAATCCAGACAGAAGAGTTATGCCGATACTAAACGCAAGGAGATAACCTATGAAGTCGGAGATAGAGCATATCTGAGTGTGTCGCCACTTCAAGGAGTAAAACGATTTGGAGTCAAAGGAAAGTTGGCACCACGATTTGTGGTGCCGTACAGAGTTTTAGAACGCATTGGTGAAGTTGCCTACAAGTTGGAATTACCAGAAGCCTTATCAGGAGTTCATGATGTGTTTCACGTTTCCCAGTTGAAGAAGTGCCATGCGGAGATGGCTGATATTCCTTTGAGAGATACAGTGCCACTGGAGGCCATACAGTTGGATAGTGATCTGACCTATGAGGAGAATCCCATCAAGATTCTCGAAACTGCAAGCAGGGTTACCCGCAGCAAGGTCATCAAGTTTTGCAAGGTTCAGTGGAGTCATCATACTGAGGAAGAAGCCACCTGGGAACGAGAAGAAGACCTCCGACAGGACCACCCACACCTTTTTGCTAGCCAAACAGAATCTCGAGGGCGAGATTCATCTTAAGGGGGGTAGGTTTGTAACATCCCAATTTTCAGTTTGGATGTTTATAAATAGATCATTCATATGCATCCATGATTTATGCATTTTTGCCTCCATTTGTTTTATTTGATTTTTGATCCAAGGAACTTGAGAAACTCAAGGACCAAAAGAGAGAGTTGGAAGTTTCCCTAAAATCTAATTTTGAATTTTTTTCGAAGTTGGGAGACTGGATCAAATTTGGTTTCACCAAAATTCATTTCCATTATATCAAAAATAAAATAAAGAGAGAAGATAAAATGACTTCTTCAAAAACAGAAAGAAAATATTGGAAATTGAATTTGGCACCAAAATATATTTGTTGGGTTTTATTTGCACTTTATTTTATTAGTTTAGCAAAAATGTTTATTTTTTAACTTGTATTTTAGGACAGATAAAAGTTCACTAGGTCATATATAAGACCATATAACTATGTGAATTTTCTGGCATTTTTTTAGGCTAACTTTTATTTGTATTTTCGGTGTTTCTTTGCTTCTGTAAAAAAACGTTTTAAAACATGGGCAGCCAAGGCCCAAGGAAGGCCCAGCCTTCTTCACGACAGGAGGTCGTCTTCAACCTCCTGTACGAGAGCAGGAAGCACGTACGCAGCACTCCCACCCAACGCCCCACCCCCTCCCCTCCTCTCCCTCGCTCCAAAACCGCTCTGAATCGGTTCCCCTCGCCTCCCTCTATCTTTCCCCTTCACTAGTGTGCCTTAATTCCTCCTCTAATGGCCATTAGAAGCCCAAGTAACAGTCACCATTAACATCATAAAGTTGGCAACACTCAGCTCATCTCCAGACCTCCCCAAGCCCTATATAAAGCACCCCTGGGAGCCCCTCTCACCCCTCGTCCGAAGCCATCTCCTTCTGGAGTTTTTCCCCCTCTCTAACCTCCCAATTGCTCGTCGGAGTTCGTGTATTCCAGCGGCTTCTCCACCGCGCCAGGAGACGAGAACTATCCCGTCGCACTGCTGCTCGGATCCGCCTCATCGTCCTCTACACCGACCCGCAGAAATCCTTCGCCGAAGCACACCGGATCCACCATCTTCCTCATCTCCGGCGACAAGTCCGGTGAGCACCCAGCCAACCAATCAGAAAGTGCCACTTGGCATCTGGCCTAATTTATTTCTCGTTTTCCAGTATTTTTCCAATCTCAGATTCTAGATCAATTCTTGGTTCTAGTATATCTTTTAGTCTATAGATCCGATTTAGTTGATTCTTTTTCCTACCGCTTCATAAAAATATCCTCTATCCAGAGAACCAAACGAAAAATATGTTTGAAAATTTTAAATTTTGAATTTAAACAAATCTGAATTCAAACTTCGTTAGGTCGTAACTCGAGTTTCGTAACTCCGTTTTAGGTGATTCTTTTTGCAAATCGAAGCTCGTGATGTGTACTTTCTGTTAAACCCAAACACACGTATTTTTGCTACTATAAAAATTACATTCTGTACAGAAACTTTATTTGGTTGTTTTTGAAGTTTTCTGAAGTCCTCTCTTTGTTTTCTTTTTGATTCTTCGTTTGTATGCTTATGTATGTTATTTCTTGCTTACGCTAGATCATCCGGAGTGTGAGGCTTGCTACTAGGAATCTTTAGAGTTCAATGATCGTCAGCAAGGCAAGTTCACACTTTGATCATAATTTTCAATACCCAGTTTTTACTATGCATTAGTTTCACCCTCAAAGATTGCATGAATAGGATTGGGAACATGTGGTTATGCTATGTAGTTCATGTGGTAGGAACCTATGACCTTTGATCACCCCGGGAATATTCGTTATATCATACTCCCTCTGTTCCTAAATATAGGGTGTATAGTTTTTGGCACGGAAATTAAAGAACACATGTGGAGGGAAAATTTTACAAGTACTGGGCGAGATTACACCTAACTAATTGACATGAGAAAATAGAGGAGTTTGCTTGATGTAAGCAAATGTAATCAAATCCCTAAAAAAATTATCCAAGGGAGTGGTGCAACTCAATACACCTTATATTTTGGATTTTTTCTTAAAAAACTATACACGTTATATCAAGGAACGGAGGGAGTATATTGCTTAGCCATGCTCGTAGACGGGGATTTGTATGTGTGATCCATGCAAGTTGTGGGAGTTAATAATTTTGGGATAACCTAAGGTGGCAACTTTAATACACATCTGGGTGGATTGTTGCGGCACCTGGAGAAACCAGTGCTTGCCCAAGGGGAATCCCGGAGTACCCGTGTGATTACCCTAGGTCCGCCACCCAGGCTCAAAGGGATCATAAGATATTTCATGCCTAGAAACTTTCGTGTGCAGCCACAAGCCATTATGGGCTCTGGCATAGTTGAGTAAGTTGTGTGACCTCTTTCCGTGGTAGACTAGCTGATGTAGGGGAAAGTAGGTGTACTGGTCTACCCAGGGTTTGGAGGAAATACTTTAGAAAAGCTATGTCTCGATCTTCTAATCATGGAGGTGGTCGAGTCTTGTGGGGAAAAGTGCGCAAACCTCTGCAGAGTGTACAAACTAATCATGATTAGCCGTGTCCCCGGTTACGGACATCTTGAGTATCTAGAAGTGAATTATCGGTTGATCTCATCACTCTATTTAATGAAATTATTGGGTTACTAATAACTTGGGAATTTTTTGGGATTGAGTTGGAGGAACCTTCTCAATAATGGCATTTTAATTTAGTATTAAATAAAAAAATTATTCCTTTTTTGTAGGGTAAAATTGGCTTTATGCAAAAATTAAACTTAGAGCCTCCACCAGCTAAATTTGCATATAGATATAGTCTTTTCATTTATTATTATTCTATGGTATGAAATTGCCAGCATATTCCATGTGCTGACCTACACGGATGCAACGTCTCATGTTGCAGACTTTTTCGACAAGGATTAAAGGTGTGATAGGTCGTTGTTGTGCACTCAGTTTGCCGTGGAGTTGGATGGACTCATTTACCTTTGAAGCTTCCGCAGTTATTTTTATTTTAGATGGCCTTTGACCATATTATCGTAATAAATACTCTTTTGAGAACCTCGATGTAATAAAGTGTGATTGGACTCTGTTATAATTCCTCGAGTACTGTGTGTGTCAGCATACCAATCCAGGGATGACACTTAAGCACAGAGACTTCAATCCATTTTGGGTCGGGTCGCTACATGTTCATTGAGAAAATCATGTTCCCGAAGGTTTCATTCCATTTGGACTCCGTTTGATATTCCTTTTCTTCGAAACCTTGAAATAGGCAAAAAATAACAATTCTGGGCTGGGCCTCCGGTTAATAGGTTAGTCCCAAAAATAATATAAAAGTGGATAATAAAGCCCAATAATGTCCAAAACAGTAGATAATATAGCATGGAGCAATCAAAAATTATAGATACGTTGGAGACGTATCAAGCATCCCCAAGCTTAATTCCTGCTCGTCCTCGAGTAGGTAAATGATAAAAACAGAATTTTTGATGCGGAGTGCTACTTGGCATAATTTTGATGTAATTCTTCTTAATTGTGGCATGAATATTCAGATCCGAAAGATACAAGACAAAAGTTCATATTGACATAAAAATAATAATACTTCAAGCATACTAACTAAGAACTTATGTCTTCTCAAAATAACATGGCTAAAGAAAGTTCATCCCTACAAAATCATATAGTTTAGTCATGTTTCATTTTCGTCACACAAGAATGCTCTCATCATGCATAACCCCGATGACAAGCCAAGCAATTGTTTCATACTTTAGTAATCTCAAACCTATAAACTTTCACGCAATATATGAGCGCGAGCCATGGACATAGCACTATGGGTGGAATAGAATATAATGAGGGGTGTTATGTGGAGAAGACAAAAAAGGAGAAAGTCTCACATCAATGAGGCTAATCAATGGGCTATGGAGATGCCCATCGATTGATGTTAATGCAAGGAGTAGGGATTGTCATGCAACGGATGCACTAGGGCTATAAATGTATGAAAGCTCAAAAAAAGAAACTAAGTGGGTGTGCATCCAACTTGCTTGCTCACGAAGACCTAGGGCACTTGAGGAGGCCCATTGTTGGAATATACAAGCCAAGTTCTATAATGAAAAAATCCCACTAGTATATGAAAATGACAAAACAAGAGACTCTCTATCATGAAGATTATGGTGCTACTTTGAAGCACAAGTGTGGCAAAGGATAGTAACATTGTCCCTTCTCTCTTTTTCTCTCATTTTTGGACCTTCTCTTTTTTATGGCCTTTCTCATTTTTGGGCCTTCTCTCTTTTTATGGCCTTTTTTATATATTTCTCACTTGGGACAATGCTCTAGAAAATGATGATCATCACACTTCTATTTATTTACAACTCAATGATTACAACTCGATACTAGAACAAAAGATGACTCTATATGAATGCCTTCAGCGGTGTACCGAGATATTCAATGGACCAAGAGTGACATGTATGAAAGAATTATGAATGGTGGCTTTGCCACAAATACTATGTCAACTACATGATCATGCTAAGCAATATGACAATGATGAATGTGTCATGATAAACGGAATGGTGGAAAGTTGCATGGCAATATATCTTGGAATGGCTATGGAAATGCCATAATAGGTAGGTATGGTGGCTGTTTTGAGGAAGATATAAGTAGGTTTATGTGTGAAAGAGCGTATCATATCATGGGGTTTGGATGCACCGGCGAAGTTTGCGCCAACTCTCAATGTGAGAAAGGACAATGCACGGTACCGAAGAGGCTAGCAAGGATGGAAGGGTGAGAGTGCGTATAATCCATGGACTCAACATGTCATAAAGAACTCACATACTTATTGCAAAAATCTACAAGTCATCAAAAACCTTGGTACTATGCACATGCTCCTAGGGGGATAGATTGGTAGGAAAAGACCATCGCTCGTCCCCAACCGCCACTCATAAGGAAGGCAATCAAATAACACCTCATGTTTCAAATTTGTTACATAACGTTTACCATATGTGCATGCTACAGGACTTGCAAACTTCAACACAAGTATTTCTAAATTTCACAACTACTCAACTAGCATGAATTTGATATTATTACCTCCATATCTCAAAACAATCATCAAGCATCAAACTTCTCTTAGTATTCAAAACACTCATAAGAAAATTTTACTAATCTTGAATACCTAGCATATTAGGATTTTAAGCAAATTACCATGCTATTTAAGACTCTCAAAATAATCTAAGTGAAGCATGAGAGATCAATATTTTCTATAAAACAAATCCACCACCGTGCTCTAAAAGATATAAGTGAAGTACTAGAGCAAAACTATATAACTCAAAAGATATAAGCGAATCACATAGAGTATTCTAACAAATTCCAAATCATGTATGGCTCTCTCAAAAGGTGTGTACAGCAAGGATGATTGTGGTAAACTAAAAAGCAAAGACTCAAATCATACAAGACGCTCCAAGCAAAACACATATCATGTGGTGAATAAAAATATAGCTCCAAGTAAAGTTACCGATAGAAGTAGACGAAAGAGGGGATGCCTTCCGGGGAATCCCCAAGCTTTGGCTTTTAGGTGTCCTTAGATTATCTTGGGGGTGCAATGGGCATCCCCAAGCTTAGTCTCTTGCCACTCCTTGTTCCATAATCCATCAAATCTTTACCCAAAACTTGAAAACTTCACAACACAAAACTCAAAGTAGAAAATCTCGTGAGCTCCGTTAGCGAAAGAAAACAAAAGACCACTTCAAGGTACTGTAATGAACTCATTCTTTATTTATATTGGTGTTAAACCTACTGTATTCCAACTTCTCTATGGTTTATAAACTATTTTACTAGCCATAGATTCATCAAAATAAGCAAACAACACACGAAAAACAGAATCTGTCAAAAACAGAATAGTCTGTAGTAATCTGTAGCTAGCGCAAGATCTGGAACCCCAAAAATTCTAAAGTAAATTTCTGGACGTGAGGAATTTATATATTAATCATCTACAAAAATAATTAACTAAATATCACTTTCCAAATAAAAATTACAGCAGTTCTCGTGAGCGCTAAAGTTTCTGTTTTTTACAGCAAGTTTAACAAGACTTTCCCCAAGTCTTCCCAACGGTTCTACTTGGCACAAACACTAATTGAAAACAAAAAATACAACCAAAACAGTGGCTCGATAAATTATTTATTACTAAACATGAGAAAAAATCAAGGAATAAAAATAAAATTGGGTTCCCTCCCAACAAGCGCTATCATTTAACGCCCCTAGCTAGGCATAACAAGCAAGGATAGATATAGGTATTGCCATCTTTGGTCGTCAATCCATTAGTGGCTCTCATAATAGATTCATAAGGTAATTTTATTTTATTTCTAGGAAAGTGTTCCATGCCTTCCCTTAACGGAAATTGGAATCTAATATTTCCTTCCTTCATATCAATAATTGCACCAATTGTCCTAAGGAAAGGTCTACCAAGAATAATAGGACATGAAGGATTGCAATCTATGTCAAGAACAATAAAATCTACGGGCACATAATTCCTATTTGCAACAATAATAACATCATTAATTATTCCCATAGGTTTCTTAATAGTGGAATCCGCAAGGTGCAAGTTTAGGGAGCAATCATCAAAATCACGGAAACCTAACAAATCACACAAAGTCTTTGGAATCGTGGAAACACTAGCACCCAAATCACATAAAGCATAGCATTCATGATCTCTAATTTTAATTTTAATAGTTGGTTCCCACTCATCATAAAATTTTCTAGGGATATAAACTTCCAATTCAAGTTTTTCTTCATAAGATTGCATCAAGGCATCAACGATATGTTTAGTGAACGCTTTGTTTTGACTATAAGCGCGAGGAGAATTTAGCACGGATTGCAACAAGGAAATACAATGAATCAAAGAGAAATTTTCATAATTAAATTACTTGAAATCCAAAAATAGTGGGTTTAGCAACATCTAGGGTTTTAATTTCTTCAATCCCACTTTTATCAATTTTAGCATCAAGATCTAAAAACTCTGAATTCTTGGAACGCCTTCTAGGTAAAGGTGGATCATATTTACTCCCATCATTATCAAGATTCATATTGCAAAACAAAGATTTAATAGGGGACACATCAATAACTTTTAGATATTCATCTTTATTTTCATAGCAACTAGAAGAACACGCTCTTATAAAGGCATCTTTCTTAGCATGCATCCTAGCGGTTCTTTCTTTGCACTCATCAATGGAAATTCTCATGGCTTTGAGAGACTCATTGATATCATGCTTAGGTGGAATAGATCTAAGTTTCAAAGAATCAACATCAAGAGAAATCCTATCAACGTTCCTAGCCAACTCATCAATCTTAAGCAATTTTTCTTCAATCATAGCATTGAAATTCTTTTGCGAAGTAATAAATTCTTTAATATTAGATTCAAAATCAGAGGGCATTTTATTATAATTTCCATAAGAATTGTTGTAGGAATTACCATAATTATTAGAGGGATTACTAGGATAAGGCCTAGGATTGAAATTTCCTCTATACGCATTGTTACCAAAATTGTTCCTACCAACAAAATTCACATCCATAGATTCATTATTATTCTCAATCAAGGTAGACAAGGGCATATCATTAGGATCAGAAGAAACACTCTTACTAGCAAATAATTTCATAAGTTCATCCATCTTTCCACTCAAGACATTAATTTCTTCTATCGCATGCACCTTTTTATTAGTAGATCTTTTAGTATGCCATTGAGAATAATTAACCATAATATTATCTAGGAGTTCAGTAGCTTCTCCTAAAGTGATTTCCATAAAAGTGCCTCCCGCAGCCGAATCTAAAAGATTTCTAGAAGCAAAATTCAATCCGGCATAAATTTTTTGTATAATCATCCATAAATTCAAACCATGAGTAGGGCAATTACGTATCATTAATTTCATTCTCTCCCAAGCTTGTGCAACATGTTCATGATCAAGTTGCTTAAAATTCATAATATCGTTTCTAAGAGAGATGATCTTAGCAGGAGGAAAATACTTAGAGATAAAAGCATCTTTGCACTTATTCCATGAATCAATACTATTTTTAGGCAAAGACGAAAACCAAGCTTTAGCACGAGCTCTAAGAAAGAAAGGAAATAGCTTCAATTTAACAATATCATTATCCACATCTTTCTTCTTTTTCATATCACATAAATCAACGAAGCTATTAAGAAGGGTAGCGGCATCTTCACTAGGAAGGCCGGAAAACGGATCTTTCATGACAAGATTCAGCAAAGAAGTATTAATTTCACAAGATTCAGCATCGGTAAGAGGAGCAATCGGAGTGCTAATAAAAATCATTGTTGTTGGTATTGGTGAAGTCACACAATTTAGTGTTATCTTGAGGCATCACGACAAGCAAGCAAACTAACACACAAGCAAACAAAAAAACAAGCGGGCAAAAAGAGGCAAACGGGAAAGAGAAGGAGGATAGAGAGAGAGAGCGAATAAAACAACAAGGGTGAAGTGGGGGAGAGGAAAACAAGAGGCAAATGGCAAATAATGTAATGCGGGAGATAAGGGTATGTGATGGGTACTTGGTATATTGACTTTTGCGTAGACCTCCCCGGCAATGGCGCCAGAAATCCTTCTTGCTACCTCTTGAGCACTGCGTTGGTTTTCCCTGAAGAGGAAGGGATGATGCAGCAAAGTAGCGTAAGTATTTCCCTCAGTTTTTGAGAACCAAGGTATCAATCCAGTAGGAGGCTATGCGTGAGTCCCTCGTACCTGCACAAAACAAATAAATCCTCACAACCAACGCGATAAGGGGTTGTCAATCCCTACACGGCCACTTACGAGAGTGAGATCTGATAGATATGATAAGATAAGATAATATTTTTTGGTATTTTTATGATAAAGATGCAAAGTAAAGTAAAAGCAAAGTAAAAGCAAAAGGAATAACTAAGTATTGGTAGATTAATATGATGAAGATAGACCCGGGGGCCATAGGTTTCACTAGTGGCTTCTCTCAAGAACATAAGTATTCTACAGTGGGTGAACAAATTACTGTTGAGCAATTGACAGAATTGAGCATAGTTATGAGAATATCTAGGTATGATCATGTATATAGGCATCACGTTCGAGACAAGTAGACTGACTCCTGCCTGCATCTACTACTATTACTCCACTCATCGACCCCTATCCAGCATGCATCTAGAGTATTAAGTTAATGAAAACAGAGTAACGCCTTAAGCAAGATGACATGATGTAGAGGTATAAACTCATGCAATATGATGAAAACCCCATCTTGTTATCCTCGATGGCAACAATACAATACGTGCCTTGCTGCCCCTACTGTCACTGGGAAAGGACACCGCAAGATTGAACCCAAAGCTAAGCACTTCTCCCATTGCAAGAAAGATCAATCTAGTAGGCCAAACCAAACTGATAATTCGAAGAGACTTGCAAAGATAACCAATCATACATAAAAAGAATTCAGAGAAGATTCAAATATTGTTCATAGATAGACTTGATCATAAACCCACAATTCATCGGTCTCAACAAACACACCGCAAAAAGAAGATTACATCGAATAGATCTCCACAAGAGAGGGGGAGAACATTGTATTGAGATCCAAAAAGAGAGAAGAAGCCATCTAGCTACTAACTATGGACCCGTAGGTCTGAGGTAAACTACTCACATTTCATCGGAGGGGCTATGGTGTTGATGTAGAAGCCCTTCGTGATTGATGCCCCCCTCCGGCGAAGCTCTGGAACAGGCCCCAAGATGGGATCTCATGGATACAGAAAGTTGCGGCGGTGGAATTAGGGTTTTGGCTCCGTATCTGATTGTTTGGGGGTACGTAGGTACATATAGGAGGAAGGAGTACGTCGGTGGAGCAACAGGGGGCCCACGAGGGTGGAGGGCGCGCCTGGGGGAGTGGGGGTAGGCGTGCCTCCCTACCTCGTGGCCTCCTCTTTTGTGTCTTGACGTAGGGTCCAAGTCTCCTGGGTCTTGTTCGTTGAGAAAATCACGTTCCTGAAGGTTTCATTCCGTTTGGACTTTGTTTGATATTCCCTTTCTTCGAAACCCTGAAATAGGCAAAAAACAACAATTCTGGGCTGGGCTTCCAGTTAATAGGTTAGTCCCAAAAATAATATAAAAGTGGATAATAAAGCCCAATAATGTCCAAAACAGAAGATAATATAGCATGGAGCAATCAAAAATTATAGATATGTTGGAGACGTATCAATGCACAACCTCGATGACAAGCCAAGCAATTGTTTCATACTTTTGATGTTCTCAAACTTTTTCAATTTTCACGCAATACATGAGCATGAGCCATGGACATAGCACTATAGGTGGAATAGAATGGTGGTTGTGGAGAAGACAAAAAGTGGAAGAAGATAGTCTCACATCAACTAGGCGTATCAACAGGCTATGAAGTTGGCCATCAATAGATATCAATGTGAGCGAGTAGAGATTGCCATGCAGCGGATGCACTAGAGCTATAAGTGTATGAAAGCTCAAAAGGAAACTAAGTGGGTGTGCATCCAACTCGCTTTCTCACAAAGACCTAGGGCATTTTGAGGAAGCCCATCATTGGAATATACAAGCCAAGTTCTATAATGAAAAATTCCCACTAGTATATGAAAGTGACAAAATAGGAGACTCTCTATCATGAAGATCATGGTGCTACTTTGAAGCACAAGTGTGGAAAAAGGATAGTAGCATTGCCCCGTCTCTCTTTTTCTCTCATTTTTTTTGTTTTTTTGGGCCTTCTCTTTTTTATGGCCTCTTTTTTTCTCTTTTTTTATTTTTCGTCAGGAGTCTCATCCCGACTTGTGGGGGAATCATAGTCTCCATCATCCTTTCCTCACATGGGACAATGCTCTAATAATGATGACCTTCAGACTTTTATTTACTTACAACTCACGAATTACAACTCGATACTTAGAACAAAATATGACTCTATATGAATGCCTCTGGCGGTGTACCGGGATGTGCAGTGACTCATGAGTGACATGTATGAAAGAATTATGAATGGTGGCTTTGCCACAAATACGATGTCAACTACATGATCATGCAAAGCAATATAACAATGATGAAGCGTGTCATAATAAACGGTACGATGGGAAGTTGCATGGCAATATATCTCGGAATGGCTATGGAAATGCCATAATAGGTAGGTATGGTGGCTGTTTTGAGGAAGGATATGTGGTGGGTTTATGGTACCCGCAAAAGTTTGCGTGGTACTAGAGAAGCTAGCAATGTCGGAAAGGTGAGAGTGCGTATAATCCATGGACTAAACATTAGTCATAAAGAATTCACATACTTATTGCAAAAATCTATTAGTTATCGAAACAAAGTACTACACGCATGCTCCTAGGGGGATAGATTGGTAGGAAAAGACCATCATTCGTCCGCGACCGCCACTCATAAGGAAGACAATCAAAAAATAAATAATGCTCCGACTTCATCACATAACGGTTCACCATACGTGCATGCTGTTGGGGAACATAGTAATTTCAAAAAAAATCCTACGCACACGCAAGATCATGGTGATGCATAGCAACGAGAGGGGAGAGTATGTCTACGTACCCTCGTAGACCGAAAGCGGAAGCGTTTATCAACGCGGTTGATGTAGTCGTACACCTTCACGATCCGTCCCGATGAAGTACCGAACGTACGACACCTCCGCGTTCAGCACACGTTCAGCTCGTTGACGTCCTCGCCTTCTTGATCTAGCAAGAGGGGCGAAGTAGTAGATGAGTTCCGGCAACACAACGGCGTGGTGACGGTGTTGATGAAGAACAATCTTCGCTGGGCTTCGCCTAAGCACTACGAAAACTATGACGGAGGATAAACTAGAGGGGATGGGCTTGCCGACACACGGCTTGGTGTTTCTTCATGTGTCCTGGGTGCTAGCCCTACCCCTCTATTTATATGTTGAGCCTTGGGGTCGAAACTTGGAGTAAAATCCTCCACAAAGTCGGTTTCACCCGAAAGGCAAGAGTCCTTCTCGGACTCCAGGGCCAGACGCCAGGGTTCCCGGCGTCTGGACCTAGACGCCAGGGACCCTGGCGTCTGGCCCCTAGACTCTGCAAAACTTCCTTTTCCGCTTTCCAAAAACCTTGTGGGCTTTCCCCTTTGGCCCAAATAAAGTGTTCTCGTATCCAAACATTTCGGGAAACATCTGGAACCCCTTCCGGAGACCAAACACTATTATCCCATATATCAAACTTTATCTCCGGACCATTCCGGAGTTCCTCATCATGTCCGTGATCTTATCCGGAACTCCGAACAACATTCGGTTACCAACATACATAACTCATAAATACTATATCATCAACGAACATTAAGCGTGCGGACCCTACGGGTTCAAGAACTATGTAGACATGACCGAGACACTTCTCTGGTCAATAACTAATAGCGGAACCTGGATGCCCATATTGGCTGCTACATATTCTACGAAGATCTTTATCAGTGGAACCGCATAACAACATACGTTGTTCCCTTTGTCATCGGTATGTTACTTGCCCGAGATTTGATCGTTGGTATCTCAATACCTAGTTCAATATCGTTACCGGCAAGTCTCTTTACTCGTTCTGTAATGCATCATCCCGCAACTAACTCATTAGTTACATTGCTTGCAAGGCTTATAGTGATGTGCATTACCGAGAGGGCCCAGAGATACCTCTCCGACAAACAGAGTGACACATCCTAATCTCGATCTATGCCAACTCAACAAGTACCATTGGAGACACCTGTAGAGCACCTTTATAATCACCCAGTTACATTGTGACATTTGATAGCACACAAAATGTTCCTCCAGTAATTGGGAGTTACATAATCTCATAGTCATACAAACATGTATAAGTCATGAAGAAAGCAATAGCAGTAAACTAAAATGATCAAGTGCTAAGCTAACGGAATGGGTCAAGTCAATCACATCATTCTCCTAATGATGTGATCCCGTTTATCAAATGACAACTCATGTCTATGGTTAGGAAACATAACCATCTTTGGTCAACGAGCTAGTCAAGTAGGGGCATACTAGTGACACTCTATTTGTCTATGTATTCACACATGTATTATGTTTTTGGTTAATACAATTCTAGCATGAATAATAAACATTTATCATGATATAAGGAAATATAAATAGCAAATTTATTATTGCCTCTCGGGCATATTTCCTTCAGTCTCCCACTTGCACTAGAGTGAATAATCTAGTTCACATCGTCATGTGATTGAACACCAATAGTTCACATCTTTATGTGATTAGTTCACATCTCCATGTGACTAACAACCAAAGGGTTTACTGAAGTCAATAATCTAGTTCACATTGCTATGTGATTAACACCCAAAGAGTGATCATGTTTTGCTTGTGAGAGAAATTTAGTCAACGGGTCTGCAACATTCAGATTCGTATGTATTTTGCAAATATCTATGTCTACAATGCTCTGCACGGAGCTACTCCAGCTAATTGCTCCCACTTTCAATATGTATATAGATCAAGACTTAGAGTCATCTAGATCGATGTGAAAAGCTTGTATCGACGTAACTCTTTATGATGAACTCTTTCATCACCTCCATAACCGAGAAATATTTCCTTAGTCCTCTAAGGATAATTTTGACCGTTGTCTAGTGATCTACTCCTAGATCACTATTGTACTCCCTTGCCAGAAAAATGCTAAGGTATACAATAGGACTAGTAAACAGCTGTAACATCCCAAATTTTCAATTTGGAATGCTATACATTAGATCATCATTGCATATCATATTTTATTGCATTTTGGCTAGATCCTAGAAATCCTACGCAACTCAAGGACCCATGGAGAGAGTTGGGGATTTCGTTATTTTCATATTTGGGTTTTCTCAAATTTTCGAAATAGGATCATTTGACTTTATTTATTTTATCTTCAATTATTTCAATTATAAAAATAAGAGAGAGGGAATAAAATGACTTACCCAAAATAAAGAAATATTGAGGATTTAATAAAAATCAAATAAGATTTTATTTCGGAGTTTTCTCGCTATTTTATTTGAATTAGGAAAAAAATATGCATTTTCAAAGTTGCATTTAGGCACCAAATAAATGTTCATCTTGTCCGGCTTGATTTTAGAAGTCGGGGAAAATTTATTTCGGGATTTTTGGAGTCCATTTAGTTTCTCTTTTACTTGTTTTTCTGCGCGAATTTATTAAGAAAAAAAAACAAACAAACCGACCTAACTGGGCCGTGTCCGACTAGGACTCTGGCCCGGCCGGCCCATATAAGCCGGGGAGGCCACCCCGTAGCCCAACCCGAGCAGCCCCACCGCCCCAAACCCTAGCGCCGCCGCCGACGCTGCTGCCGTCGCCCGACCCACCGCCTGTCGTCCCGCCGTCGCCCGCCGCCGCCGCCCGGAGCCGCTCCGCCGCCGACCCCGCCGCCCACCGGAGCCCCACCCGACAACGGAGCCGCCCCGCCACCGTCGTCCTGCCGCCGAGGTTGACCACCGCCGCCGCCGCCGGTTTCCTCGAGAAAACCGCCCGGTTTTCATTCGGGTTTTAAAAAGAACTGAGATCTATTTTTTTATATAGATTGGTTTTTTTGGTTTAGTTTATTTAGCGAACGCCTGTTCATTCATTCGTTTTAACGAACGGTTTTTGTCTCTTAGCCGCAGTTAGCGAATGTTCGTTCGTTAGCCTGTTCGTCCGTTTTTATTTTTCTCGGATTTTCCGCGGTTATTTCTGATCCCGATTTCCGATCTGTTTTTTGTTTTAGTATAACTTTTCGCTCGTTTATCGGAATCAGGCGATTCAAGCGCCTAGAGTTTCGTCTCGAAACCCTCTTTCCGTTTAACCAACTCAAACAAGTTTTTGCTTCTGTAAAATTTGACTTAGGTCCAGATTAGTAAACGAAGCCTGTTTCTTTCAACGTTTGACTTTTGTTTCATTCGATTTGTTTCTTTTTGCAAACCGGAGTTCTTAAGTTGAACTTTCTGGTTAAATCTCTTATTTGAGTTTTACCTGTGCATTAGATGAGTGCTTATTGTGTGCTTGTTTGTTTGCGATAGAGTACCCGGAGTGCGCCGCTTGCTACTTCGAATCTCTAGGTTTCACGGATCATCAGCAAGGCAAGTAACACTTTGATCATACCTCTTACTACCCAGTTTTATTGGATTAGATACATCCTCAAACAATTGCATGGTTAGGATCTGAGTTAAATTGTGGGTTTGGGAAGTAGATGAGGTAGTACCTATTCACCTGTTTATTATCAAACCCTGGGAGTTACTTCTACGTTATGCTTATATTGCTATGCTATGGTCGTAGACGTGGTTTGGGTTTGAGTGTATTCATGACAGATGTGAGATTGTTTAATTAATGGTTAACTTAAGGTGGCAACTCTAATACACATCTGGGTGGATTGAGGCACCTGGGTATTCCAGCGATTGCCTGTTTTTCTTTATGGACCGCCACCCAGGCTCAAAGGGATCATGAGATTATTCATACTAGAAACTTCCGTGTGCAGCCACAAGCTACTATGGGCTCTAGCATAGTTGATTAAGTCGTGCGAACTCTTACAGTGGTAGACTAGCAGATGTAGGGGAAAGTAGGTGTAACGGTCTACCCGATCGTAAGGTGCTAGCGCTTCTGAAAAACTATGTCTCGATCATCCGTTTCTCAAACTCCATGTAGTGCGAGAATCCCAACGGAGGAGATTGAGTCTTGTGGGGAAAAGTGCGCAAACATCTGCAGAGTGTATAAACTAATCATGGTTAGCCGTGTCCCCGGTTATGGACAACTTGAGTATCTAGTACTTGGATTATCATGTGAATCTCATCATGTGACTTTAATTAATTTTGTTGGGTTTTAATGATGATGTTTAATTGGGATTGAGAGGGTGTCTACGCTCTCAATGTTTAACAACCACCATGATAGTTAAATAAATTTATTCCTTTAAAGTGGGGAAAAACTGGCTTTACGCAAAACTGTAACCATAGAGCTTTCCACCAGCCATATATGCATGTAGTATAGCCTATTCTGTTCACTACTCTCTATGTGTTACATTGCCAGCATATTCCATGTGCTGACCCGTTTTCGGGCTGCAACGTTCATGTTGCAGGCTTGTCAGACGATGAATAAGGAGCCTTAGGTCGTGGTTCTATACTTAGTGATGTCGTTGGAGTTGATGGGATCACTTGTCTTCCAAGCCTTCCGCTGTTATCGTTATTAGATGGCCTTAAGCCATATTATTTGGAATAAGTTCTCTTTTGAGACATTCGATGTAATAAGTGTGTGATTGCTACTCTGTTATAAATCCTTCAAGTACTGTGCGTGTCAAAATTACTGATCCAGGGATGACACTGAAGCACAGAGATCAGACTGTTTGAGGTCTGGTCGCTACAAAGATGGTATCAGAGCACACGCTCACTGTAGGACACGACCACTAAGATAAAGGCCTAGATCACTACTCTCTTCTCATTTCTGACTCCTCATCTTTTCTACTCTTTTAGGATGGCAGATGCAAGGAACAAGTTCACGCAACCGGATGAAGATACACCCTTTGGACGCCACCTGAAGGAAGTCACTAAGTACCTGAACATCGGAGTACCAAGCTTCATTGGGACCTACAACGCTACTTTACCCGAGGAGGAGCGCTGGATGATTCAAGTTCAAGTTCCCGGAAGGACGTTCGTGCTAGTCACCGAGCCCATAGAGTTTTCCTTTGATGCACCAACCTGGAGTCTAAGAAAGAGCACGGCAACCCACATTACCATGGGACATATTGGAGAAGTTTACCGCAATGATCTCAAGGATACTATCTATCAGATTTGTGGGCGCCGAGATGAGCAATGGGATATTATCAGCATCAGGAAGCATAGATCAATCACAACTTTTATCCAAGAGTTAAATTAGCACATTCGACGTCAGGAGAACCAGATGTGCGCAGGCATGATAGATCTGAAGAAGGCAATGACAAGAACCACGGACCTGGAGGAAGAACTCAAAGCTACACGCGAAGATTATATGGAGGAAATCAAAGTATTAGTGGAGAAGAATGATGACCTGACTAGGAAGCTAGGAGTTTTCATGGGAGATCCCGCGCCAAGAGGAGAAGATGATGATTCCACTTGCCCGGAGAACTACATCATCATCGACGACACCGACTCGGACCCAGATGACAGCGATGATGACTATGTTGATGAAGCTGGAGCGGATATCATGGAGTCTTCGTCGGAGCAGTTTTTCTAGTAGACCACCATAACAGTAGTAGTATTCCGCCATATATATAGCATAGTCCAAGCACTTTTATAACGATAGTTCTATACCGATTGTATGCACTTGTTTGAATTGAATTAAGTGATTTTGTTTGCATTTGCCTCATGTGCATATGGGTAGTGTTTTCTCTCTAGACCTCAATCTATTCTATATTCTCATCTTTTCTAAACCCTCAGATGCCTCCGAGACGTGACAGTGGATTTGTTTTCCCGCCGGAGCTCACTCAGTTGATCCAACAGCAAAATGCATTAATGCAGTTGCTAGTCCAGAATCAGAATCAGGGGAACAACAACAACAACAACAACAACAACAACCCACCACCACCTGTTGATCACTTAACCCATTTCCTTAGACCAAATCCAATGGTGTTCTCCAGTAGCACTGAGCCGATAGTGGCAGATGATTAGCTCCGCAAGACAAGGAAGGAATTGACCACATCAGGATGCACAGATGCGGAAAAGGTGCGTTTTGCCGCACATCAGCTTGAAGGACCCGCAGCATCATGGTGGGAGAATTTCACAGCCACTTATCCTATCGACACTGTCACATGGGATCAGTTTCAGCAGGCTTTCCGTACTGCCCATGTTTCAGCAGGAGCTATGGCCATGAAGAAGCGTGAGTTTCGCAACTTGCGCCAAGGAGGACGGATAGTTGGCCAATATGTGGATGACTTTAGTAAGTTAGCACGTTATGCCCCGGATGACGTTGCTACGGATGCAGCTAAGCAGGAGAAATTTCTGGAAGGACTGAATGATGAGTTGAGCATGCAGTTGATGGTAGCAACTTTCAACAACTACCAGGAGTTGGTAGATCGTGCTCTTATGATTGAAGGGAAGCAGCAACAGATTGAGAACCGCAAGAGGAAGTATGGACAAGGGAAATACAATTCAGGAGCTCAGCAGAAGCCACGTTTTACCCCGAAATCGAGAGGACATTTTCAGCATACCCATGGAGGAGGGAGTTCGCATAATCATAATGGCCCCAAGAATGGTAATGGGAATGGGGGAAGCAACGGCCAGAACCGTACCAACCCATCAACCCCAGCCAAGAGAGACCTGAGCCAAGTCACTTGTTATAAGTGTCAGAAGACCGGACATTATGCCAATGAATGTCCTGAAGCCCAGAATGGAAATGGCAATGGAAGCTCAGGGAAGAAACCAAACCCTTTCAATGGGGGACAGGTGAACCACGTTAACGTGGAAGAGGTTGAAGCCCAGCCAGATGCAGTAATAGGTAAGTCTTTGGTTAAGTCATTTACTGCAATTGTTCCTTTTGATACTGGGGCATCACATTCATACATATCAAGGGGATTTGTGGATAAGTATAAACTGCCCACCAAGGTTCTTAGAACACCTATGTTAGTAAGCTCACCAGGAGCGGAGTATATGGCCAGTAGAGGATGTTTTCAAGTGCCATTGAGTATAGGTAGACATGTGTTTCCCTCGGATTTAATCATTTTGGAATCGCAAGGTTTGGATGTAATTCTGGGTATGGATTGGCTATCGATGTATGGAGGAAACATCGATTGCGCCAGTAAGTCGATTTTTCTTACCACCCCAGAGGGAAGAAGGATCAAGTATGTATCACGGCATGTGCCGAATAGGACTCAAGTAAATTCCTTAACAGGAGTTGTGCAGGAGGAAGTACCGGTGGTAAAGGATTTTCCGGATGTATTTCCAAAAGAGTTGCCAGGCATGCCACCGGATAGAGACATTGAGTTTTTAATTGAGCTTTTGCCAGGCACAGGGCCAATATCTAAGAGACCGTACAGAATGCATGCAAAGGATTTGGAGGAGATTAAGAAGCAGATTAAGGAGTTACTGGATAAGGGTTATATTCGCCCAAGTTCGTCACCTTGGGGATCACCAGTACTTCTAGTGGAAAAGAAGGATGGATCATTAAGGATGGTTGTTGATTATCGAGGATTGAATGAAGTGACGATCAAGAATAAGTACCCACTGCCAATGATTAATGATTTGTTTGACCAATTACAAGGAGCTAAGGTATTTTCCAAGATCGATTTGCGATCAGGATACCACCAGTTGAAGATTCGAGAGCAGGACATACCTAAGACAACTTTTACCACAAGGTACATGCTGTATGAGTATACCGTTATGTCATTTGGTCTGACTAACGCACCTGCCTATTTTATGAACATGATGACAAAGTGTTTATGGAGTTTTTGGATAAGTTCGTCGTAGTATTCATTGATGATATTCTGGTTTACTCGAAGAATGAAGAAGAACATAAAGAACATAAAGAACATTTGCGTTTGGTACTTGCTAAGCTCAGAGAACATCAGTTATACGCCAAATTCAGCAAATGTGAGTTTTGGTTGAAGGAAGTTGGATTCCTCGGACATGTTATATCCGGAGAAGGAATAGCAGTAGATCCCACCAAGGTTGTCACTGTGACAAATTGGGAAGCCCCAACAACAGTCGGAGAGATGCGGAGTTTTCTTGGACTCGCAGGATACTATCGAAGATTCATTGAAAATTTCTCGAAGATTGAAAAACCTATGACGGAGTTGTTGAAGAAGGATACCAAGTTCAAATTGACTAAGGAATGTGAGGCCAGTTTCCAGGAGTTGAAGAAACGTTTGGTTACCTCACCAGTGTTGATTCTGCCAGATTAGCGCAAGGATTATGAGGTATATTGCGACGCTTCACGTCGAGGACTTGGAGCAGTGCTTATGCAGGATGGTAGAGTTGTTTCATATGCCTCACGACAGCTTAAGCCCCATGAGTTGAATTATGCTACTCACGACTTGGAGTTAGCAGCCGTAGTGCACACCTTGAAGACATGGAGACATTTTCTCATCGAAAACCATTGTGAGGTGTACACGGATCACAAGAGTTTGAAGTACATCTTCATGCAGAAGGAGTTGAATCTCAGGCAAAGGACATGGTTGGAGCTCATCAAGGATTATGATATGAGATTGCATTATCATCCCGGAAAGGCTAACGTAGTAGCTGATGCATTGAGCCGCAAGAGCCATGTCAACACACTAATGACCGGAGAGTTACCAAAAGAATTAGCCAAGGATCTTCGTGAGCTATGTTTGGAGATAGTTCCGAGAGGCTATGTAGCAGCATTGGAGATTCAGTCTACTCTGATGCATAAGATCAAAGAAGCTCAGAAGACCGATAAGGAAATTGCCACCATAAAGGAGAAGGTGAGCAAGGGAAAAGTTAAAGGATTTCGTGAGGATGAACACGATACCTTATGGTTTGAGGACCGCGTTTATGTGCCTAATGACCCGGAGATCAGGAAGTTAATTTTGCAAGAGGCCCATGATTCGCCGTACTCGATTCACCCATGAAACACCAAGATGTATTTGGATTTGAAGGACACTTTCTGGTGGACCGGAATGAAGAAGGATATTGCGGCGTATGTACCATTCTGTGATGTATGTCAGAGAGTGAAGGTAGAGCATCAGAAGCCAGCAGGATTGCTACAGCCATTGCCGATACCCGAATGGAAGTGGGATAAGCTAGGTATGGATTTTATCACGAGATTACCCAGGACCCGTTCAGGCTATGACTCGATATGGGTTATAGTCGATCGCTTGACGAAGGTAGCTCATTTCATCCCAGTAAAGACCACTTACACCAGTGCTAAGTTGGCAAAGATATACATGACAAGGATTGTATGTCTGCATGGAGTTCCGAGGAGCATTGTATCAGATAGAGGAACCTAGTTTACCTCAAAGTTCTGGAATCAGTTGCACGAAACTTTGGGTACCAGGCTAGAGTTCAGTATAGCTTTTCGTCCGCAGACCGATGGACAGACCGAGAGAGTCAATCAGATTTTAGAGAATATGCTGAGAGCTTGTGTGCTAGATTATGGATCTAGTTGAGATGACAACTTGCCATATGCGGAGTTCTCTTACAACAACAGTTGTCAATCTAGTTTGAAGATGGCCCCTTTTGAAGCCTTGTACGGAAGAAGGTGCAGAACACCATTGTCGTGGGATGAAGTTGGAGACCGCCAGTTGTTTGGACCAGATCTGATTAAGGAGTCTGAACAGAAGGTGAAGTTGATTCGCGATAGGCTCAAGGTAGCCCAGTCTAGACAGAAGAGCTATGCAGATTCTAAACGCAAGGAGACAGTTTACGAAGCCAGAGATAGAGTTTATCTTCGTGTATCTCCACTTCGAGGAGTTAAGCGCTTTGGAGTTAAGGGAAAGTTAGCGCCATGTTTTGTGGGACCATACAAAGTTTTGGAACGCATGGGAGAAGTTGCTTATAAATTGGAACTGCCTGAGGAATTGTTGGGAGTTCACGACGTGTTCCACGTTTCCCAGTTGAAGAAGTGCCACGCAGAGATGGCGGATATACCACTGACAGATATAGTGCCGCTGGAAGCGATTCAGTTGGATAGTGATTTGACTTATGAGGAGAAACCAGTCAAGATTCTCGAGTATGCTAGTCGAGTCACCCGCAGCAAGGTTATCAAGTTTTGCAAAGTTCAGTGGAGCCACCATACCGAGGATGAAGCCACCTGGGAACGAGAAGAAGATCTACGGAAGGACCACCCTCGCCTATTTGCTAGCCAACCCGAATCTCGAGGGCGAGATTCATCTTAAGAGGGGTAGGTTTGTAACATCCCAAATTTTCAATTTGGAATGTTATACATTAGATCATCATTGCATATTATATTTTATTGCATTTTGGCTAGATCCTAGAAATCCTATGCAACTCAAGGACCCATGGAGAGAGTTGTGGATTTCATTATTTTCATATTTGGGTTTTCTCAAATTTTCAAAATAGGATCATTTGATTTTATTTATTTTATCTTCAATTATTTTAATTATAAAAATAAGAGAGAGGGAATAAAATGACTTTCCCAAAATAAAGAAATATTGAGGATTCAATAAAAAATCAAATAAGATTTTATTTTGGAGTTTTCTTACTATTTTATCTGAATTAGGAAAAAAATACGCGTTTTTCAAAATTGCATTTAGGCCCCAAATAAATGTTCATCTTGTACGGCTTGATTTTAGAAGTCGGGGAAAAATTTATTTCGGGATTTTTGGAGTCCGTTTAGTTTTTCTTTATATTTGTTTTTTGCGCGAATTATTAAAAAACAAACGAACGACCTAACCGGGCCGTGTCCGACTAGGACTCTAGCCCGGCCGGCCCTTATAATCCAGGGATGCCACTCCGTAGCCCAGCCCGAGCCGCCCCGCCGCCCCAAACCCTAGCGCCGCCGCCGACGTCGCCGCCCGTCGCCCGCCCGCCGCCGTCGTCCCGCGTCGCCGGAGCGCTCCGCCGCCGACCCGCCGCCCACACCGGAGCCCCGCCCGACGCCGGAGCCGCCCCGCCGAGGTTGACCACCGCCGCCACGCCGGTTTCCTCGAGAAAACCGCCCGGTTTTCGTTCGTTTTAAAAAAAACTAGATCTGTTTTTTATATAGATCAGTTTTTTCGGTTTAGTTTATTTAGCGAACGCCTGTTCGTTCGCTCGTTTTAATGAATGGTTTTCGTCTTTTAGCCGCAGTTAGCGAACATTCGTTCGTTAGCCTGTTCGTCCGGGTTTTTTCTCGGATTTTCCATGATTATTTCTGATCGCGATTTCCGATCTGTTTTTCGTTTTAGTATAACTTTTCGCTCGTTTATCGGAATCAGGCAATTCAAGCGCCTAGAGTTTCGTCTCGAAACCCTCTTTCCGTTTAACCAACTCAAACAAGTTTTTGCTTCTGTAAAATTTGACTTAGGTCCATATTAGTAAACGAAGCATGTTTCTTTCACCGTTTGACTTTCGTTGTTTCGTTCGATTTGTTTCTTTTTGCAAACCGGAGTTCTTAAGTTGAACTTTCTGGTTAGATCTCTTATTTGAGTTTTACCTATGCATTAGATGAGTGCTTATTGTGTGCTTGTTTGTTTGCGATAGAGTACCCGGAGTGTGTCGCTTGGTACTTTGAATCTCTAGGTTTCACGGATCATCAGCAAGGCAAGTAACACTTGATCATACCTCTTACTACCCAGTTTTATTGCAATAGATAAATCCTCAAACAATTGCATGGTTAGGATCTGAGTTAAATTGTGGGTTTGGGAAGTAGATGAGGTAGTACCTATTCACCTGTTTATTATCAAACCCTGGGAGTTACTTCTACGTTATGCTTATATTGCTATGCTATGCTCGTAGACGTGGTTTGGGTTTGAGTGTATTCATGACAGATGTGAGATTGTTTAATTAATGGTTAACTTAAGGTGGCAACTCTAATACACATCTGGGTGGATTGAGGCACCTGGGTATTCCAGCGATTGCTTGTTTTTCTTTATGGACCGCCACCCAGGCTCAAAGGGATCATGAGATTATTCATACTAGAAACTTCCGTGTGCAGCCACAAGCTGCTATGGGCTCTAGCATAGTTGATTAAGTCGTGCAAACTCTTACAATGGTAGTCTGGTAGACTAGCAGATGTAGGGGAACGTAGGTGTAACAGTCTACCTGATCGTAAGGTGCTAGCACTTCTGAAAAACTATGTCTCGGTCATCCGTTTCTCAAACACCATGTAGTGCGAGAATCCCAACGGAGGAGATCGAGTCTTGTGGGGAAAAGTGCGCAAACCTCTACAGAGTGTATAAACTAATCATGGTTAGCTGTGTCCCCGGTTATGGACAACTTGAGTATCTAGTACTTGGATTATCATGTGAATCTCGTCATGTGACTTTTATTAATTTTGTTGGGTTTTAATGATGATGTTTAATTGATTGAGAGGGTGTCTACGCTCTCAATGTTAAAACCAACCATGATAGTTAAATAAAATTTATTCCTTTGCAGTAGGGAAAAACTGGGCTTTACGCAAAACTGTAACCAGAGAGCTTTCCACCAGCCATATATGCATGTAGTATTGCCTATTTTGTTCACTACTCTCTATGTGTTACATTGCCAGCATATTCCATGTGCTGACCCATTTTCGGGCTGCAATGTTCATGTTGCAAGCTTTTCAGACGACGAATAAGGAGCCTTAGGTCATGGTTCTATACTCAGTGATGCCGTTGGAGTTGATGGGCTCACTTATCTTCCAAGCCTTCCGCTGTTATCGTTATTAGATGGCCTTAAGCCATATTATTTGGAATAAGTTCTCTTTTGAGACATTCAATGTAATAAGTGTGTGATTGCTACTCTGTTATAAATCCTTCAAGTATTGTGCGTGTCAGCATTACTGATCCAGGGATGACACTGAAGCACAGAGATCAGACTGTTTGAGGTCTGGTCGCTACAACAGCATAGCATACTTTATAGAACCTATGTCTGAGGCATAGGGAATGACTTTTCATTCTCTTTCTATTTTCTACCATGTTCGGGTTTTGAGTCTTTACTCAACTTCACACCTTGCAACACAGGCAAGAACTCCTTCTTTGATGTTCCATTTTGAACTACATCAAAATCTTGTCAAGGTATGTACTTATTGAAAAAACTTATCAAGCGTCTTGATCTATCTCTATAGATCTTGATGCTCAATGTGTAAGCAGCTTCATCAAGGTCTTTCTTTGAAATACTCTTTTCAAACACTCCTTTATGCTTTCCAGAAAATTCTACATTATTTTTGATCAACAATGTGTCATTCACATATACTTATCAGAAATGTTGTAGTGCTCCCACTCACTTTCTTGTAAATACAGGCTTCACCACAAGACTGTATAAAACCATATGCTTTGATCACTTTATCAAAGCATATATTCCAACTCCGAGATGCTTGCACCAGTCCATAGATGGATCACTGGAGCTTGCTCACTTTGTTAGCACCTTCAGGATCGACACATTCTTCTGGTTGCATCATATACAACTCTTCTTTAAGAAATTCATTAAGGAATACAGTTTTGACATCCATTTGCCAGATTTCATAAAATGCGGCAACTGCTAAAATGATTCGGACAGACTTTTAAGCATCGATACGAGTGAGAAAATCTCATCATAGTCAATACCTTGAACTTTTCGAAAACATTTTGCGTCAATTCGAGCTTTGTAGATAGTAACACTACTATCAGCGTCCATCTTCCTCTTGAAGATCCATTTATTCTTAATGACTCGTCGATCATCGGGCAAGTCAATCAAAGTCCATACTTTGTTCTCATACATGGATCCCATCTCAGATTTCATGGCCTCAAGCCATTTTGCGGAATTTGGGCTCATTACCGTACCGCTTTGGTGCGGACCATACTCTAGTTGTCCTATGAGGTTCTGTAGTAACTTGATCTGAAGTTTCATGATCATCATCATTAGCTTCCTCACTAATTGGTGTAGAGATCACTAGAACTTATTTCTGTGATGAACTACTTTCCAATTCGGGAGAAGGTACAATTATCTCATCAAGTTCTACATTCCTCCCACTCACTTCTTTCGAGAGAAACTTCTTCTCTAGAAAGGATCCACTTTTAGCAACAAAGATCTTGCCTTTGGATCTATGATAGAAGGTGTACCCAACAGTTTCCTTTGGGTATTCTATGAAGACACATTTCTCCGATTTGGGTTCGAGCTTATCAGGTTGAAACTTTTTCACATAAGCATCGCAGCCCCAAACTTTAAAAAATGACAACTTTGGTTTCTTGCCAAACCACAGTTCATATGGCGTCGTCTCAACGGATTTAGATGGTGCCCTATTTAACGTGAATGCAGCTGTCTCTAATGCATAACCCCAAAATGATAGTGGTAAATCGGTAAGAGACATCATAGATTGCACCATATCTACTAAAGTACGATTACGATGTTCGGACACACCATTACACTCTGGTGTTCCAGGTGGCGTGAGTTGCGAAACTATTTCGCATTGTTTCAAATGAAGACCAAACTCGTAACTCAAATATTCTCCTCCACGATCAGATCGTAGAAACTTTATTTTCTTGTTATGATGATTTTCCACTTCACTCTAAAATTCTTAGAACTTTTCAAATGTTTCAGATTCATGTTTCGTTAGGTAGATATACCCATATCTGCTCAAATCATCTGTGAAGTTAGGAAAATAACGATACCCGCTGAGAGCCTTAACACTCATCGGACTGCATACATCAGTATGTATTATTTCCAATAAGTCAGTTGCTCGCTCCATTGTTCCAGAGAACGGAGTCTTAGTCATCTTGCCCATGTGGCATGGTTCGCAAGCATCAAGTGATTCATAACAACCCATTCAAGCCCCATGGAGTTTCTTCATGCGCTTTACACCAATATGACCTAAACAACAGTGCCACAAATAAGTTGCACTATCATTATTAATTTTCCATCTTTTGGCTTCAATATTATGAATATGTGTATCACTATGATCGAGATTCAATAAACCATTTATATTGAGTGTATGACCATAGAAGGTTTTATTCATGTAAATAGAACAACAATCATTCTTTGACTTAAATGAATAACCGTATTGCAATAAACATGATCCAATCATATTCATGCTTAACGCAAAGACCAAATAACATTTATTTAGGTTCAACACTAATCCTGAAAGTATAGGGAGTGTGCGATGATGATCATATCAATCTTGGAACAACTTCCAACACACATCGTCACTTCACCCTTAACTAGTCTTTGTTTATTCTGCAACTCCTGTTTCGAGTTACTAATCTTTAGCAACTGAACTAGTATCAAATACTGAGGGGTTGCTATAAACACTAGTAAAGTACACATCAATAACATGTATATCAAATATACCTTTGTTCACTTTGCCATCCTTCTTATCCGCCAAATACTCGGGCAGTTCTGCTTCCAGTGACCAGTCCCTTTGCAGTAGAAGAACTTAGTCTCAAGCTTAGGTCTAGACTTGGGCTTCTTCACTTGAGCAGCAACTTGCTTTCCGTTCTTCTTGAAGTTCCCCTTCTTCCCTTTGCCCTTTTTCTTGAAACTAGTGGTCTTGTCAACCATCAACACTTGATGCTTTTCTTGATTTTCTACCTTTCGTCGATTTCGGCATCACGAAGAGCTTGGGAATTGTTTCCGTTATCCCTTGCATATTATAGTTCATCACAAAGTTCCAGTAACTTGGTGATAGTGCCTAGAGAACTCTGTCAATCACTATCTTATCTGGAAGATTAACTCCCACTTGATTCAAGTGATTATAATACTCAGACATTCTGAGCACATGCTCACTGAGCTATTCTCCTCCATCTTGTAGGCAAAGTGTTTGTCAAAGGTCTCATACCTTTCGACATGGGCATGAGTCTGAAATACTTATTTCAACTCTTGGAACATCTCATATGCTCCGTGGCGTTTCAAAAAACGTCTTTGAAGCCCCGAGTCTAAGCCGTAACATATGGTGCACTAAACTATCAAGTAGTCATCATGTCGAGCTTGCCAAACATCCATAACGTATGCATTTGCTCCTCAATCGGTCTGTCACCTAGCGGTGCATCAAGGACATAATTCTTCTGTGCAGCAATGAGGTAATCCTAATCAGACCACAGTCGCATCATGCTACTAACATTTTCACTGATTTCTCTAGACATTCAAATATGGGGGAGATTGAGCTATTGATCGATAACATGAAAGCTAATACTACGAGGACTATTCAGATAAATTAAGTCAATTAATCCAATTACTAAGAACTACATTAGATAGACATCCTCTAGTCATCTAAATGATCATGATCCAATCAACTAATCCATGTCCGACATCACGTGAATGAGATCAGGTGAAATTACTGTGTGATCAATCTTGAACTTCACGACTATGTTGGACAATAATCTAGCATCGTATTAGCTCGGACTCGGTGCATGTACATACACCCGAGATAGTTATGCAAAACTGTCATGGAGTGTCAAAACCGGCGGATCTCGGGTAGTGGGTCCCGAACTGTGCGTCTAGGCCGGATGGTAACAGGAGGCAGGGAACACGATGTTTTACCCAGGTTCGGGCCCTCTTGATGGAGGTAAAACCCTACGTCCTGCTTGATTAATATTGATGATATGGGTAGTACAAGAGTAGATCTACCACGAGATCAAGGAGGCTAAACCCTAGAAGCTAGCCTATGGTATGATTGTTGTATATGGAGTTGATTGCCTACGGACTACAACCCTCCGGTTTATATAGACACCGGATAGGGTTAGGGTTACATAGAGTCGGTTACAATGGTAGGAGATCTTGAATATCCGCATCGCCAAGCTTGCCTTCCACGCCAAGGAAAGTCCCATCCGGACACGGGACGAAGTCTTCAATCTTGTATCTTCATAGTCCAGGAGTCCGGCTGAAGGTATAGTCCGGCTACCCGAACACCCCCTAATCCAGGACTCCCTCAGTAGCCCCTGAACCAGGCTTCAATGACGACGAGTCCGGCGCGCAAATTGTCTTCGGCATTGCAAGGCGGGTTCCTCCTCCAAGTCCTTCATAGAAGATTGTAAACACCAAGAGTAGTGTCCGGCTCTGCAAAATAAGCTTCCACATATTGCCATAGAGAGAATAATATTAACACAAATCAAATCTGCTGACGTATTCCGCAGTGCGTCATCACACTACAGCCAAGTCCTTTACTCGAATCGTTTTCACTTTTCCACCTCAGCGTGTTTTGCGAGGCGGTTTCCTTGGCACGTCTTGTCAAAGCAGAGATCGTGTGCCCCCCTTTTACGGGATTCTCATCAATACGGACGTGGGTAACCCAATCGTGCCCGTTAGCATGTTTTCTCGATTAAAGGCGAGTCCCAAACGGTTACGGGGAGGGCTCCTGGTATTCAACCTCTTATAAAGAGACCAGGGCCTTACTCCTTTTCTCCAATCCCAAAACAAGTTCGCCCGTCGCCTCGAGTTCCAACACCCTAGGCTCCAGATTCCGGGCGCCTCAGACCTTCGACAATGTCCGGTTCCGACCTTCAAGGCCGATGGATGCCCTCCTCCGTCACGGAGGAGGACGTGCTAAAGTTGAGAGAGGCTAAGTTCTTGACCGCCGAAATTTCGCACAGGTTGCCTGCTCAAAGGCAGGCTATCCCCAGTCCCCAGCCCGGTGAGAGCGTAGTGTTCGTGTCTCACTTCCTTCGGGGGTTAGGCTTCCCGATGGATCCCTTTGTGAGGGGACTGCTGTTTTATTACGGGCTGGAATTCCACGACTTAGCTCCGGAGTCCATCCTCCATATCTCCTCGTTTATCGTTGTATGCGAAGCGTTCCTCCGTGTTACCCCTCACTTCGGATTATGGCTCAAGACTTTCAAAGTGGAGCCGAAGATGATCAAGGGACGGCACGCAGAGTGCGGAGGCGCTGTTATAAGCAAAAATGCTGATGCTCCATGGCCCGAGGGCTCTTTTCAAGAGGAGCTAGGCTTGTGGCAACGAGAGTGGTTTTATATCACCGCTCCCCGGAGCACCAAGTGGGTGGCGCTTCCTGCCTTTCGCTCGGGTCCCCCACCACGGCTAGCGTCATGGGTTAACAGAGGGTTAGATTGGGGTTTGCCCAAAGACGTGCCCTTGTTACAGGGCCGAATTAAGGATCTCTTGGAAGGAGACCTCAGCTTGGTCAAGGTGACGCAGGTCATGCTGATTCGCCGAATATTGCCCGGCAAACGTCGCCCCCTTCGCCTGTGGGAGTTTAATCCAGAGGGACCGCGAGCTCTCCAGAACTTTATGGGCGCAACGCCCGCGGAGATGTATAGACTGTTCTTCGGATCACAAGAGATGTGTCCGGATTTAACCGAGGACGCAGGCCTAAGCTGCAATCGCCCGGATACTCAAGTAAGCAACCTTGTGCCCGGACCTTCTATCCGTATAATTGTCATAAACTTGCCCCTAAAAGAGCCGTCCTTTTAAACAGGAGTGGATAGCGAAGGCAAAGCTGATCAGGTGTCCGGCTCCCCTTCCTGAAACCAGGCCGGATCCCGTGCTGGTCAGGATGCTGGAGATAATGCCTTTGGAGGGGGAGGACAAGGAAGCTATGGCCTCCTCGAAGGAGGCTGCTCCGAAGGGAGGAACCGACAATTCCTCTCCTAAGGGGAAGAAGAGAGCCGCCTCTGACGACCCGGAAACCATGGCCTCGAAGCGGGGGAGAAAATCCTCGTCAGAGGGTCCGACGCCGGGGAGTTCCTCGGCCGGACTACGCCCTCAAGGGGATCAGCCCTCCAGCGAGCCGTAAGTGGAGAAAAGATTTTCCTTTTGAGGGATGAGGGAAATCCTTGATTTGTATCTGAGAAGATTAACCAAACCTTTACCTTGTAGCTCGGACCTCAGCCCTTCTCAGCAGAGCTCGTCTTCGGGGGATCTCCTTCCAGAGATGATGGAGAGCGGGACACCTCCCCCTGCCGTGCCGCCTAGCGAGGCGGGCGACCCAGAGGTGTCATCGCGGAGGGTTTCTCCGAATCCGGCAGGGGCAGAAAGTAGCTATGCGGCCCCCCGAGGTTCTCCGCGTCCGGCCTTCGAAAGAGGTCATGGGACGAGCCCAGCACCATCTGGTGCTCGGCCGGAGGAGCTAAAGATTCTGCTGGGGCGAGCTTCTATCTCAGAGGAGCACCGCGCATTGATGGGCACGGTGATTGAAAGGATTTCATCCGCAGAGAGCGGATTGTATGAGGCCGTCAAAAGTTTACTGACGGGTTTCGAGGTACATTAGATGATGTATACTTTTGTCAGTTGCGCATGAATAAGATGCGCCCTGTGTAGATAGTAGCCCCTGAGACTCTGCGCGTCGTCAAGAAATGACGGCACGCGGAGGATCATAATCCCAGGTCTAAGATGTCGCCTTTGAATGTAGGCGGCAGGGTGTCCGGAATCGAGCCGAACTGACGATTTTGCCGAACTAAAGCGGCAACTGGACATGGCAGATGCCGACATCACGCTTGTCAATAAGTGGCTTGATGAGGCTCAAGGTATGTAATTCCTCGGGCGGCATCAGGTAAGAACAGTTTTATGCCTGTGTCTTACGATGTGTGTGCTTGACGCAGATGGTGCGGCCGCCGTGGAGAGTCTTAGGGCAGAACTTGCCCGAGCTAAAGAACAAGCCAGCGAAAGTGATGCGGCCACCAGGAAAGCCCTTGAAGAGCTGAGAGCCGAACAGGCTGCTCATTGCCGAAGCAAGGAAGAGATGGCCGAGATGGCCGAAAAGTTAAAAAGCGCTACAGACCGTTGCAGACTTCTTGAAAAAGAAGACCAGGCGAAACAGACGGACTTAGAGAAGGCCGTTGCCAATGCCAAGGACGCGCGCTCTGCGATGAGAGCTGCGAAGGAGGAGCTGCGTCAGGCCGAACAGATTGCGGCTGGAAAGCCCTTTATGCTGCGAAGGAAATTTTGCGATCCGAAGTTTGCTCCGTTGGACCGGATGTGGAGTGTGGAGGATACCTATCTGGACTTGGCAGCGAGTGCTGCTGATGCGACCGAACACTTTCGAGATCAGAAAGATCGCGAAGTGGAAAAGCTTTTCTGGTCGCAGTTTCACAATCCAGAGCGTCCACTGGCAGTGGATGATCGTTTGGCTCAATGGGCCGAACTGAATAGGTTGTCTGGACTCGCCATGAAGTACGTCATGGGTCACCTGTGGCCGGGGAGATCGGAGCCGAAGAGTTATTTCAGCTTAGTGCAGCAATTCCTTGACGCGGTGCCGCGTATAAATGCAATGAAGAGGTCAGCATGCATAGAGGGCGCTAGGATGGCTCTTGCCCGTGTTAAGACATACTGGGCAGAGATGGAGACCACCGTTGTTGCGTCCCGAGATTCGGACAAAAGCCGAGTACCCTCCGAGCACTATTTTTAGGAAGTTCTTGAAGGCGCTCGTGTAATAGAGAAGCAGTGCCCGAAAGATGCTATGTTATGATAGCATATGTAATTATAAAGTAATATTTTGATAAACTGTAGTGGCCTTTTTTATACTTGTGCCTCCAAGTATTGGGAACACCTCCTGTGCGGCCGTTTTAAGATATATATATATATATATATATATATATATATATATATATATATATATATATATATATATAAAATCTGAAAGATGGCAGTCGTTGGCTTCAGCCCCCACGCACATAGTGCGGGGGTGCTCGCAGAAGACGCATTTTCACACTTAACCCAACGTCTTGGTCCTACAAAGGAGGTGATAGCGCAGCGGGCCAGGCAACCGGACTATAATGCTTTAACACTTTCACTTAGCCATAGGAGTTTGACAGTGAGACTATTTAGGTAGCCCTTGGTGGCAACTGCGCTCGTCCGAGTTCGGGGCGCGTATGTGCCTGACCGGGAAGCGGCCCTTCGTTAAAGCGGAGGAATCCGATAGATTCCGATAGGTCATCGAGTGGCTGACCAGTCTCACGCTACATCATGACAGTCAGTTTTCGGCTTTCTCTACTGAGGTGCTCGCCCGGCCGAACCGGGGCACAATCGCAGTAGTTCTCCTGGTGCTACCTTAGCCGATAGAGCGGAACGTAAGGTAGCCGAACTCAGGAGCTGGGTAACCCAACATTTGACCAAAGACATGATTCGGAGCTGATGCATATAATGCCAAAACTCGCGACGCCGAACACTCCCTAAGGTGTTCGGTCTTTATGAGTGCAGGCAAAACAACACTCTTTATTAAAAAAGCCCCTAGTGTCCAGGTACGTGCAAAAATTCAGATGTGGCCACATGCCAAGACGCCAGCCTCCTCCTTGGTTATATCAGAAAAAAACCAGGGGATGTGTAGCAACAAGAGACAGTAAAAAAGGTTTATGCAGGGTCTTAATCTAAAAAGAATCCTTTAGGACGGGTCCCTACTGCACGTCTGCGCCTGTGTCTCCGTTGTGCCGTATCCTGGACGGGCGCCGCACGACGTTCATCTGTAAAAGAGAGGAACTGAGTTGAAAACGGGTCGTGCTGAAAAAGTTTAAAATAAACAAAGTATAAAGTAAAATATATAAGATTGAGCTTTATTGTCTCTTATTGTATATGCGTGGAGCCCCTAGTGCGGGGGTATATGGCTTCTAGGCCTGCATCAATGATGATTTTGCACCGAACTCGTCTATCCGCGTTCGTGGTCTTGAATGACCTATTTCGAAGTTTTTTGGCCGGTGAGGCCATTTTGCTGTGGGGCTGTCAAAGCGGCCGCACAGTCCTCCGCTTGGGGAGGCGCACTTTAGTGCTTCCCCTTCAAAGAGATGATGCCTCGTGGACCGGGCATCTTAAGCGTAAGAGATGCATAATGCGGTATTGCGTTAAAGCGAGCGAAAGCTTCGCGTCCCAGTAGTGCTTGATAGCGACTTGAGAACGGGACGATATGGAAGGTCAGCTTTTTGCGGCGGAGGTTATCGGCAGAGCCGAATATGACTTTGAGCCGGAGAAAACCCATACAATGGGTGTCCGGACCAGGTATTACCCCTTGAAAGGAGGTTTTGCTGCGGCGGATTCTTGCTGGGTTTATCCCCATGTGCTGGATTGTATCCTGATATATCAGGTTTAGTCCACTGCCGCCGTCCATAAGGACATTTGAAAACTGGAGTCCGCCAATTATTGGATCGAGTATCAAGGCAGTCCAGCCTACATTCTTGATATTCCTAGAATAATCTAGCTGATCGAAGATGATCGGTTTTGACAACCAGTGGCAGGACCCTTTGGGGATGGGCCGTGTGGTGCGTACCTTTACGGGCGCCGCACGTTTTGTTATGTGAAGTGAGTTCACTGTTTTTACTTCTTGTGGGAAGTTCTTTCGTTTCCTGGTGCTCTGCTTTTGGGGTTCGTCCTCGTCTTCGCTTGGTGTGTCGAGCCCCTTGTGTTCGGCATTGAGTCTGCCGGATTGTTTGAAAACCCAACAGTCTCTGTGGGTATGGTTAGCAGGCTTCCCGGGAGTACTGTGTATCTGACATATCCTGTCCAGGATTTTATTTAGGTTGGATGGATCGTCCCTGTTATCCTGGGGGGGCGATTTTTCCTGATTTTGTCGTGAGCCTTTGAATCCGGCATTGACTGCCGTGCTCTTCGGACTTTTGTCCTTAGTCCAGCGACGGTCCTTGTTGCGTCGCGGTTTTCCGTTTCCATCCCTAGTTTCGGATGTACTTGGGTCGCTGGGGCTGCACCTTGCCAACCAGCTGTCCTCCCCTGCACAAAAGCGGGTCATGAGGCTTGTTAGTGCGGCCATTGTTCTTGGCTTTTCTTGGCCGAGGTGTCTGGCGAGCCATTCGTCTCGGACGTTATGCCTGAAAGCTGCTAAGGCTTCGGCGTCCGGACAGTCGACTATCTGATTCTTTTTAGTGAGGAATCTATTCCAGAACTGCCGAGCTGATTCTCCGGGTTGTTGAGTTATGTGACTAAGATCGTCTGCATCCGGAGGGCGGACATAGGTCCCTTGAAAGTTTGCTCGGAAAGCATCCTCGAGCTCTTCCCAGCTTCCAATTGTGTTTTCGGGAAGGCTTTTAAGCCAATGCCGGGCTGGCCCTTTAAGCTTAAGGGGTAAATATTTTATGGCATGGAGATCATCTCCTCTAGCCATGTGTATGTGGAGGATATAATCCTCGATCCAAACTCCAGGGTCTGTTGTTCCATCATATGCCTCTATGTTTACGGGTTTGAATCCCTCTGGAAATTCATAGTCCAGGACCTCATCGGTGAAACATAGGGTGTGTGCGGCGCCCCTGTATTTGGGTGTGCTGGATTCTGATGATGGCTTCATAGCGTTGCTTACGAGAGCTTGATTTCTTGGCCCATAAATGGACCTGACTGGGCCATGATGCGAATCCTTAAGTGGGTCGCATGCCGATTTAGGTGCGGCACCGCTTGCCGCTTTACGGGGTCGTCTATCCGACCGTGTGGCTTTCTCATTTTTTGAATGCGAGGGCTCTAGGGCCTCTTCGTCGAATTCAGGCAGTAGCTTTCTTTTTGGATAGCTTTTAGTGCGGCGACTGTCGCCGTATTTATCTGCGGTATTGATTACTTTGCTCCATCTAATCCAGAGTGCATCTTCCGCTGTTTTTAGCTTCCGCTTCTGCTTTTTTAGGCTGCGTGCAGTTGCAACGAGCCTCTCGTGGAGATTCTTCTGCTCCATAGGTTTATCCGGTGTGAGGTCATCCGGAATGCCGTTTTCGCTGGAGGAGGGATGTTCGGTTTCTCTATCCGTGTTGCCCTGTTCGGACGGTTGCTCTAAGGCCTGCTCGTCGTCTACCGGCTCGTCCTGCTCTATGGCTGGGTTTTTGTCAAGGCGGGTCTTGGGTCGGCATTTACGCCGATGCTTTGATTGCTTTTCGGGGGGTCGAACTCCCGTCCCATCCCCTTTTTCCTCATTGTCGCTTCCTTTAGGGGTATCCACCATGTACACATCGTGAGATGAGGTGGCTGTCCAATGCCCTATGGGCGTTGGTTCGTCGGTATCTCCTGCATCGTCATCCATGTTGTCGATATCTCCGGAGTCGAAGTTGAGCACGTCGTTTAAATTGTCGACAGTGGCTACCAAGTGGGTGGTGGTGGGCTTTGAATTTCCTCATCGTCTGCATCCCACCCTCGCTGACCATACTCCGGCCATGGCTCTCCTGATAAAGAGAGAGACTTAAGAGAATTCAGGATGTCGCCAAAAGGCGAATGTTGAAAGATGTCTGCGGCGGTGAACTCCATTATCGGCGCCCAATCGGATTCGATCGGCCGGGGTGCGGGGGGTTCGGAGTTCGGAAAGGAGTCCAGATCCTCGGAGTCACAGATCATGCAGAGTGCGGGGCTAGCGTTCGGCTCGATCGCCTTTGAGATCGAAGCCCTCGAGCTGACGTCCAACCGCTCATCCTCGATTGGCACAATAGGCTCCAAGTTAGGGGTTGGAACCAATGCGTGTGCGGCCTCCAAGACACTGTCCAGAGGCAGAGCTAGATCATTCCCCTCGAGATAGTGCGGCGCGCTTAGCCGTGGCTCGAACCCGTCGAAGATCAAGTCTCCACGGATGTCAGCCGTGTAGTTTAAGCTTCCAAACCTGACTTGATGGCCAGGGGCGTAGCTTTCGATCTGCTCCAGGTGGCCGAGCGAAGCCGCCGAAGACGAAGATCTGTCCAGGGAGAAAAGTCTCACCCTGGACCGTATCGTTGTTGATGATTAGAGGAGCCATCGGGCCTAAAGGTGACGACACAGAGGAGCTCTCAATGAAAAGCACCAATGTCGGTGTCAAAACCGGCGGATCTCGGGTAGTGGGTCCCGAACTGTGCGTCTAGGCCAGATGGTAACAGGAGGCGGGGAACACAATGTTTTACCCAGGTTCGGGCCCTCTTGATGGAGGTAAAACCCTACGTCCTGCTTGATTAATATTGATGATATGGGTAGTACAAGAGTAGATCTACCACGAGATTAAGGAGGCTAAACCCTAGAAGCTAGCCTATGGTATGATTGTTGTATATGGAGTTGATTGCCTACGGACTACAACCCTCCGGTTTATATAGACACCGGATAGGGTTAGGGTTACATAGAGTCGGTTACAATGGTAGGAGATCTTGAATATCCACATCGCCAAGCTTGCCTTCCACGCCAAGGAAAGTCCCATCCGGACACGGGACGAAGTCTTCAATCTTGTATCTTCATAGTCCAGGAGTCCGGCTACCCGAACACCCCCTAATCCAGGACTCCCTCAACTATGTTGACCATATCTACTATACGATTCACGCTCGACCTTTTGGTCTCAGTGTTCTGAGGCCATATCTGCATATGCTAGGCTCGTCAAGTTTAACCCGAGTATTTTGTGTGTGCAAAACTGTCTTACACCCGTTGTAGATGAACATTGAGCTTATCATACCCGATCATCACGTGGTGTCTCGGCACGACGAACTTTGGCAAAGGTGCATACTCAGTGAGAACACTTTTACCTTGAAATTTAGTGAGAGATCATCATATAATGCTACCGTCAAACATAGCAAAATAAGATGCATAAAGGATAAACATCACATGCAATCAATATAAGTGATATGATATGGTCATCATCATCTTGTGCCTTTGATCTCCATCTCCAAAGCACCGTCATGATCACCATCGTCACCGGCGCGACACCTTGATCTCCATTGTAGCATCGTTGTCGTCTCGCCAACTATTGCTTCTACGACTATCGCTACCGCTTAGTGATAAAGTAAAGCAATTATAGGGCGATTGCATTGCATACAATAAAGAGATAACCATATGGCTCCTGCCAGTTGCCGATAACTCCGTTACAAAACATGATCATCTCATACAATAAATATAGCATCATGTCTTGACCATATCACATCACAACATGCCCTGCAAAAACAAGTTAGATGTCCTCTACTTTGTTGTTGCAAGTTTTACGTGGCTTCTACGGGCTGAGCAAGAACCGTTCTTACCTACGCATCAAAACCACAACGATAGTTCGTCAAGTTAGTGTTGTTTTAACCTTTTCAAGGACCGGGCGTAGCCACACTCGGTTCAACTAAAGTTGGAGAAACTGACACCCGCCAGCCACCTGTGTGCAAAGCACGTCGGTAGAACCAGTCTCGCGTAATCGTACGCGTAATGTCGGTCCGGGCCGCTTCATCCAACAATACCGCCGAACCAAAGTATGACATGCTGGTAAGCAGTATGACTTGTATCGCCCACAACTCACTTGTGTTCTACTCGTGCATATAACATCTACGCATAAACCTGGCTCGGATGCCACTGTTGGGGAACGTAGTAATTTCAAAAAAATTCCTACGCACACGCAATATCATGGTGATGCATATCAACGAGAGGGGAGAGTATGTATATGTACCCTCGTAGACCGAAAGCGGAAGCGTTTATCAATGCGGTTGATGTAGTCGTACACCTTCACGATCCGTCCCGATCAAGTACCGAACGTACGGCACCTCCTCCTTCAACACACGTTCAGCTCAATGACATCCTTGCCTTCTCGATCCAGCAAGAGGGGCGAAGTAGTAGATGAGTTTCGGCAACACGACGGCGTGGTGACGGTGTTGGTGAAGAACAATCTTCACAGGGCTTCGCCTAAGCACTACGAAAACTATGACGGGGGATAAACTAGAGGGGACGAGGTTGCCGGCACACGGCTTGGTGTTTCTTGATGTGTCTTGGGTGCTAGCCCTACCCCTCTATTTATATGTTGAGCCTTGGGGTTGAAACTTGAAGTAAAAGTCTCCACAAAGTCGGTTTCACTGGAAAGGCAAGAGTCCTTCTCGGACTCTAGGGCCAGACGCTAGGGTTCCCGGCGTCTGGACCCAAACGCCAGGGACCCTGGCGTCTGGCCCCTGGACTCCGCTAAACTTCCTTTTGTGCTTTCCAAAAACCTTGTGGGCTTTCCCCTTTGGCCCAAATAAAGTGTTCTCGTATCCAAACATTTTGGGAGACATCCGGAACCCCTTCCGGTGAATTCCGGAACCCTTCTGGAGACCAAACACTATTATCCCATACATCAAACTTTATCTCTGGACCATTTGGGAGTTCCTCGTCATGTCCGTAATCTTATCCGGAACTCCGAAAAACATTCGGTTACCAACATACATAACTCATAAATACTATATCGTCAAGGAATGTTAAGCGTGTGGACCCTATGGGTTCGAGAACTATGTAGACATGACCGAGACACTTCTCTGGTCAATAACCAATAGCGGAACCTGGATGCCCACATTGGCTCCTACATATTCTACGAAGATCTTTATCAGTGGAACCGCATAACAACATACGTTGTTCCCTTTGTCATCGGTATGTTACTTTCCCGAGATTCGACCGTTGGTATCTCAATACCTAGTTCAATCTCGTTACCGGCAAGTCTCTTTAATTGTTCCGTAATGCATCATCCCGCAACTAACTCATTAGTTACATTGCTTGCAAGGCTTATAGTGGTGTGCATTACCGAGAGGGCCCAGAGATACCTCTCCGACAATCGGAGTGACAAATCCTAATCTCGATCTATGCCAACTCAACAAGTACCATTAGAGACACCTGTAGAGCACCTTTATAATCACGCAGTTACGTTGTGACGTTTGATAGCACACAAAGTGTTCCTCCAGTAATAGGGAGTTGCATAATCTCATAGTCATAGGAACATGTATAAGTCATGAAGAAAGCAATAGCAGTAAACTAAAACGATCAAGTGCTAAGCTAACGGAATGGGTCAAGTCAATCACATCATTCTCCTAATGATGTGATCCCGTTTATCAAATGACAACTCATGTCTATGGTTAGGAAATATAACCACCTTTGATCAACGAGCTAGTAAAGTAGAGGCATACTAGTGACACTCTTTTTGTCTATGTATTCACACATGTATTATGTTTCCGGTTAATACAATTCTAGCATGAATAATAAACATTTATCATGATATAAGGAAATATAAACAACAACTTTATTATTGCCTCTAGGGCATATTTCCTTCCCATGCTACGGGAATCACAAGCTTTAATGCAAGTATCTCTCAAATTCACAACTACTCAACTAGCATGACTCTAATATCACCATCTTCATATCTCAAAACAATCATAAAGAATCGAACTTCTCATAGTATTCAATGCACTTTATATGAAAGTTTTTATTATATCCCTCTTGGATGCCTATCATATTAGGACTAAATTTATAACCAAAGCAAATTACCATGGTGTCTAAGACTCTCAAAATAATATAAGTGAAGCATGAGAGTTCATCAATTTCTTTAAAATAGAATCATCGCCGTGCTTTGAAAAGATATAAGTGAGGCACTAGATCAAATGACAAACTACTTCGAAAGATATAAGTGAAGATCAACGAGTAGCTGAATAATTATGCAACTATGTGAAGACTCTCTATCATTTAATAATTTCAGATCTTGGAATATTATTCAAACATCAAACAAAACAAAATAAAATAAAATGACGCTCCAAGCAAAACACATATCATGTGGTGAATAAAAATATAGCTCCAAGTAAAGTTACCGATGAACGAAGACGAAAGAGGGGATGCCATCCGGGGCATCCCCAAGCTTAGGCTCTTGGTTGTCCTTGAATATTACCTTGGGGTGCCTTGGCCATCCCCAAGCTTAGGCTCTTGCCACTCCTTATTCCATAGTCCATCAAATCTTTACCCAATAACTTGAAAACTTCACAACACAAAACTCAACAGAAAACTCGTAAGCTCCGTTAGTATAAGAAAGCAAATGACCACTTAGGTACTGTCAAGACAAGATTCATAATTTCTCTCACATGATGCCTACTGTACCATATCATTTGTACAATTTATATTAAGCAATATAAGCCATAGAAACTAGAAAACAAGCAAACTATGCATCGAAAACATAATCTGGCAAAAACAGAACAGTCTGTAGTAATCTGTAACTCTCGAATACTTCTGTAACTCCAAAAATCCCTAGAAGTTAGGAAGTACTAGACAATTTGTATATTGATCTACTTCAGTTGGATTGGTATTTTATCACTCTCTGGTAAAAAATGAAAATTATTTTCGTGAGCGCATACTTTCTGTTTTTATTAACAAGATCAAACAATAATCACCCAACAAGATCCTAAAGGATTTACTTGCCACAAACACTAATTAAAACATAAAAAACACAATCTTAACAGAATCTTGATGAATTATTTATTACTAAACAGGAGCAACAAACAAAGAACAAAAATAAAATTGGGTTGCCTCCCAACAAGCGCTATCGTTTAACTCCCCTAGCTAGGCATGATGATTTCAATGATGCTCACATAAACGATAAGAATTGAAACATAAAGAGAGCATCATGAAGAACATGACTAACACATTTAAGCCTAACCCACTTCCTATTCATAGGGATTTTGTGAGCAAACAACTTGTGGGAACAAGAATCAACTTGCATAGGAAGGTAAAACAAGCAAATCTTCAAGATTTTCAACATATAGAGAGGAAACTTGATATTATTGCAATTCCTACAAGCATATGTTCCTCCCTCATAATAATTACATGTAGGATCATAAGAAATTCAACAATATAGCTATCACAAAACATATTCTTAACACAATCCACATATATGCAAAGTTGACACTCTTCCAAAATAGTGGGATTAATATTAACTAAAGTCTTGACCTCTCCAAACCCAATTTCATAATTATCACAATAAGATTCAACACCCTCCGAAATAGTGGGATCGTTACTTACTAAAGTTGACACTCTTCCAAACCCACTTTCATTAATATAATCATCATAAATAGGAGGCATGCTATCATCAAAATAAATTTGCTCATCAAAACTTCGGGGACAAAAAATATCATCTTCATCAAACATAGCATCCCCAAGCTTGTGGCTTTGCATATCATTATTATCATGGATATTCAAAGAATTCATACTAACAACATTGCAATCATGCTCATCATCCAAAGATTTAGTGCCAAACATTTTAATACATTGTTCTTCTAACACTTTGGCACAATTACCGGAATCTTTATTTTCATGAAAGACATTAAAAAGATGAAGCATATGAGGCAACCTTAATTCCATTTTTTGTAGTTTTCTTTTATAGACTAAACTAGTGATAAAACAAGAAACTAAAAGATTCGATTGCAAGATCTAAAGATATACCTTCAAGTGCTAACCTCCCCGGCAACGGCGCCATAAAAGAGCTTGATGTATACTACACAACCTTCTTCTTGTAGACGTTGTTGGGCCTCCAAGTGCAGAAGTTTGTAGGACAGTAGCAAATTTCCCTCAAGTGGATGGCCTAAGGTTTATCAATCTGTGGGAGGCATAGGATGAAGATGGTCTCCCTCAAACAACCCTGCAACCAAATAACAAAGAGTCTCTTGTGTCCCCAACACACCCAATACAATGGTAAATTGTATAGGTGCACTAGTTCGGCGAAGAAATGGTGATACAAGTGCAATATGGATGGTAGATATAGGTTTTTGTAATCTGAAAATAGAAAAACAGCAAGGTAACCAATGATAAAAGTGAGCGTAAACGGTATTGCAATGCTAGGAAACAAGGCCTAGGGTTCATATTTTCACTAGTGCAAGTTCTCTCAACAATAATAACATAATTGGATCATATAACTATCCCTCAACATGCAACAAAGAGTCACTCCAAAGTCACTAATAGCGGAGAACAAACGAAGAAATTATGGTAGGGTACGAAACCACCTCAAAGTTATCCTTTCTGGTCGATCTATTCAAGAGTCCGTAGTAAAATAACACGAAGCTATTCTTTCCGTTCAATGTATCATAGAGTTCATACTAGAATAACACCTTAAGACACAAATCAACCAAAACCCTAATGTCACCTAGATACTCCAATGTCACCCCGAGTATCCGTGGGTATGACTATACGATATGCATCACACAATCTCAGATTCATCTATTCAACCAACACAAAGAACTTCAAAGAGTGCCCCAAAGTTTATACCGGAGAGTCAAGACGAAAACGTGTGCCAACCCCTATGCATAAGTTCACGAGGTCACGGAACTCGCAAGTTGATCACCAAAAGATACATCAAGTGGATCACGTGAATATCCCATTGTCACCACAGATAAGCACATGCAAGACATACATCAAGTGTTCTCAAATCCTTAAAGACACAATCCGATAAGATAACTACAAAGGGAAAACCCAATGCATTACAAGAGAGTGGAGGGGGAGAAACACCATAAGATCCAACTATAATAGCAAAGCTCGCGATACATCAAGATCGTGCGAGTCAAGAACACGAGAGAGAGAGAGAGAGAGAGAGAGAGAGAGAGAGATCAAACACATAGCTACTGGTACATACCCTTAGCTCCGAGGGTGAACTACTCCCTCCTCGTCACGGAGAGCGTCGGGATGATGAACAAGGCCACCGGGCCTAGATTAGTTTTTTGTGGCTACAGAGGCTTGCGGCGGCGGAACTCCTGATCTAGGTTATTTTCTGGAGGTTTCTGTATTTATAGGAATTTTTGGCGCCGGGAACAAGTCAGGGGGGTCCCCGAGTCGTCCACGAGATAGGGCGGCGCGCCCGGGTGGGTAGAGCGCGCCCCCACCCTCGTGGATGGCCTGTGACTCTTCTGGCCCAACTCTTTTACTCCGCGGGCTTCTTCTGGTCCATAAAAAATCATCAAAAATTGGCACGTCAATTGGACTCCGTTTGGTATTCCTTTTCTATAAAACTCAAAAACAAGGAAAAAACAAAAACTGACACTAGGCTCTAGGTTAATAGGCTAGTCCCAAAAATCATGTAAAATACCATATAAATGCATATAAAACATCCTAGATGGATAATATAATAGCATGGAACAATACAAAATTATAGATACGTTGGAGACGTATCAGAGGCAAGGGCCTGCTGCAGATGAGCTTCGTCTAGAGGAGGCAAACAGGGTCACGGCGATGGGAGGCTGCAGGAGACAGTGAGGATGGTGAGGTGGCTCGGGGCAGCGAAGGCAGAGGCGTGCGAGGTGGCGGCTGGTCTCGAGAGGAGGTCGCCTCCTTCGGTCGACGAGGAGAGCGAGGAGGCTCATGCGCGAGGCTGCAGGCATGGTGGTTGGTAGGCACGGAAGGCAAGGAAGATCAGGGGCGGCTGGCCGATGGATGGATGCATCAGGAGTGGAGGGGAGATCCTGAGGGGGATTCAGTGGAGTGGTGGCGGCGACGAGTGGATGTGACAATGTCCCTAGATTTTAGGGTTTGTGCAAAAAATAGGCTAGTGGTTGATCTATATATAGTGATACGCCTCCAATGTATCTATAATTTTTGATTGTTCCATGCTATTATATTATTTGTTTTGGATGTTTAATGGGCTTTTATATGCTCTTTTATATTATTTTTGGGACTAACATATTAACCGGAGGCCCAGTGCCAGTTTTTATTTTTTTGCCTATTTCAGTGTTTCGTAGAAAAGGAATATCAAACGGAACGCAAACCTTCGCGAGATCTTTCTTGGAACAAACGCAAACCAGGAGATTTGGAGTAGAAGTCTGGAACTCCGTGAAGCTTCCACGAGGCAGGGGCGCGCCCCCACCCTCGTGGGCCCCATGTAGCTCCACCGACGTACTTCTTTCACCTATATATACTCTTATGCCCTAAAAACATAAGGGGGAGTCACGAAACCACTTTTTCACCGCCGCAACCTTCTGTACCCGTGAGATCCCATCTGGGGCCTTTTCCGGCAATCTGCCGGAGGGGGATTCGATCACGGATGGCTTCTACATCAACACCATAGCCTCTCCGATGATGTGTGAGTAGTTTACCACAGACCTTCGGGTCCATAGTTATTAGATAGATGGCTTCTTCTCTCTCTTTTGTTCTCAATACAAAGTTCTCCTCGATGTTCTTGGAGATCTATTCGATGTAATACTTTTTGCGGTGTGTTTGTCGAGATCCGATGAATTGTAGATTTATGATCAAGTTTATCTATGAACAATATTTGGTTCTTCTCTGAATTCTTATATGCATGATTTGTTATCTTTGCAAGTCTCTTTGATTATTGGTTTAGTTTGGCCTTCTAGATTGATCTTTCTTGCAATGGGAGAAGTGCTTAGCTTTGGGTTCAATCTTGTGGTGTCCTTTCCCGATGACAGTAGAGGCAGCAAGGCACGTATTGTATCGTTGCCATCAAGGATAAAAAGATGCGGTTTATATCATATTGCTTGAGTTTATCCCTCTACATCATGTCATCTTGCCTAAAGCATTACTCTGTTCTTAAGAACTTCATACTCTAGATGAATGCTAGATAGCGGTTGATGTGTGGAGTAATAGTAGTAGATGCAGAATCATTTCGGTCTACTTAACACAGACGTGATGCCTATGTTTTGCCTAGCTATTCTCATAATTATTCGCTCTTCTATCAATTGCTCTGCAGTAATTTGTTCACCCACCATCATACTTCTATCATGAGAGAAGCCACTAGTGAAACCTATGGCCCCCGGGTCTCTTTCTTATTATATTGCATATCTTTTTATTATCGCATCTCGTTTACTATTTTGCAATCTTTACTTTCCAATCTATACCACAAAAATATGAAAAAATATTTATCTTACTATCTTTATCAGATCTCACTTTCGCAAGTGACCGTGAAGGGATTGACAGCCCCTTTACCGCGTTGGTTGCAAGGTTCTTGATTGTTTGTGTAGGTACTAGGTGACTTGCGTGTTATCTCCTACTGGATTGATACCTTGGTTCTCAAAAACTAAGGGAAATACTTACGCTACTTTGCTACATCACCCTTTCCTCTTCAAGGGAAAACCAACACATGCTCAAGAGGTAGCAAGAAGGATTTCTGGCACCGTTGCCGGGGAGATCTACGCTCAAGTCAAGACATACGAAGTACCCATCATAAACTCTTCTCCCTCGCATTACATTATTTGCCATTTGCCTCTCGTTTTCCTCTCCCCCACTTCACCTTTGTCGTTTTATTCACCCCTTTTCCATTCGTCTCTTTTTGCTTACTTCTTGTGTGATTGTGTGTTGGATTGACTGTTTGTCACGATGGCTCAAGATAATTCTAAATTATGTGACTTTTCCAATACCAACAACAATGATTTTATTAGCACTCCGATTGCTCCTATGACCGATGATGAATCTTGTGAAATTAATGTTGCTTTATTGAATCTTGTCATGAATGATCAATTTTCTAGCCTTCCTAGTGAAGATGCCACTACGCATCTAAACAACTTTGTTGATTTATGTGATATGCAAAAGAAGAAAGATGTGGATAATGATATTGTTAAATTGAAGTTGTTTCCGTTTTCTCTTAGAGATTGTGCTAAAACTTGGTTCTCTTCTTTGCCTAAAAATAGTATTGATTCATGGAATAAGTGCAAAGATGCTTTTCTCTCTAAGTATTTTCCTCCCGCTAAGATCATCTCTCTTAGAAACGATATTATGAATTTTAAGCAACTTGATCATCAGCATGTTGCACAAGCTTGGGAGAGGATGAAATTAATGATACGTAATTGCCCTACTCATGGTTTAAATTGTGGATGATTATACAAATTTTTTATGCCAGATTGAATTTTGCTTCTAGAAATCTTTTAGATTCGGCCGCAGGAGGCACTTTTATGGAAATCACTTTAGGAGAAGGCACTAAACTCGTAGACAATATTATGTTTAATTATTCTCAATGGCACACCGAAAGATCCACTAGTAAAAAAGTTCATGTGATTGAAGAGATCAATGTTTTGAGTGGAAAGCTGGATGAATTTATGAAATTGTTTGCTAATAAGAGTGTTTATTCTAATCCTAATGATATGCCTTTGTCCACCTTGATTGAGAATAATAATGAATTTATGGATGTGAATTTTGTTGGTAGGAACAATTTTGGTAACAACATGTATAAAGGAAATTTTAATTCTAGGTCGTTTCCTAATAATTCCTCTAATAATTATGTTAATTACTACAACAACTCTTATGGAAATTTTAATAAGATGCCCTCTGATTTTGAGACTAGTGTTAAAGAATTTATGAGTTTGCAAAAGAATTTCAATGCTTTGATTGAAGAAAAATTGTAAGATTGATGAGTTGGCTAGGAACGTGGATATAATTTCTCTTGATGTTCATTCTTTGAAACTTAGATCTATTCCACCTAAGCATGACATCAATGAGTCTCTCAAATCCATGAGAATTTCCATTGATGAGTGCAAGGAAAGAACCGCTAGGATGCGTGCTAAAAAAGATTGCTTTGTGAAAGCATGTTCTTCTAGTTTTCATGATAATAATGATGAAGAACTAAAAGTGATTGATGTGTCTCCTATTAAATCTTTGTTTTCCAATATGAATTTTGATAAAGATGGGACTGGAGATGAGTCAACTTTAGTTAAAAGGCGTCCCAATGATTCAGAGTTTTTAGATCTTGATGCTAAAATTAATAAAAGTGGGATTGAAGAGGTCAAAACTTTACATAGCAATGAACCCACTATTTTGGATTTCAAGGAATTTAATTATGATAATTTCTCTTTGATAGATTGTATTTCCTTGTTGCAATCCGTGTTACATTCTCCTCATGCTTATGATCAAAATAAAGCTTTTAATAAACATATCATTGATGCTTTAATGCAATCTCATGAAGACAAGCTTGAACTAGAAGTTTCTATTCCTAGAAAACTTTATGATGAGTGGGTACCTACTATCAAGATTAAGATTAAAGATTGTGAATGCTATGCTTTGTGTGATTTGTGTGCTAGTGTTTCCATGATTCCAAAAACTTTGTGTGATGTGTTAGGTTTCCGTGAATTTGATGATTGTTCTTTAAATTTGCACCTTGCGGATTCCACCATTAAGAAACATATGGGAAGGATTAATGATGTTCTTATTGTTGCAAATAGGAATTATGTTCCCGTAGATTTCATCGTTCTTGATATAGATTGCAATCCTACATGTCCTATTATTCTTGGTAGACCTTTCCTTAGAATGATTGGTGCAATTATTGACATAAAAGAAGGAAATATTAGATTTCAATTTCCGTTAAGGAAAGGCATGGTACACTTTCCTAGAAATAAAATTAAATTGCCTTATTAATCAATTTTGACATCCACTTATGGATTGCATACCAAAGATGACAATACCTAGATCTATTCTTACTTTTATGCCTAGTTAGGGGCGTTAAACGACAACGCTTGTTGGGAGGCAACCCAATTTTATTTTTGTTCTTTACTTTTTGTTCCTGTTTAGTAATAAATATTTTATATAGGCTCTGTTATGCTTGTGTATTTTATGTTTTAATTAGTGTTTGTGCCAAGTAAAGCCTTTAGGATCTTCTTGGGTGATTGTTGTTTGATCTTGCTGAAAAAATAGAAAGTATGCGCTCACGAGAATAATTTTCATTTTTTACCAAAGAGCGATAAAATACCAATTCCAACGGAAGTAGATCAATATACAAATTATTTAGATCGTCCTAATATTTCAGAATTTTTGGAGTTACAGAAGTATTCGAAACCTCCAGATTGCTACAGACAGTTTTGTTTTGACAGATTCTGTTTTCGTGTGTTGTTTGCTTATTTTGATGAATCTATGGCTAGTATCGGGGGTATGAACCATAATGAAGTTGGAATACAGTAGGTTTAATACCAATAAAAATAAAGAATGAGTTAATTACAGTATATTAAAGTGGTGGTTTGTTTTCTTATACTAACGGAGCTCACGAAATTTTCTGTTGAGTTTTGTGTTGTGAAGTTTTCAAGTTTTTGGGTAAAGATTTGATGGATTTTGGAACAAGGAGTGTAAAGAGCCTAAGCTTGGGAATGCCCATGTCACCCCAAGGTAAAATTCAAGGACAACCAAAAGCTTAAGCTTCCGGGGCATCCGCTCTTTCGTCTTTGTCTATCGGTAACTTTACTTGAGGCTATATTTTTATTCACCACACGATATGTATTTTGCTTGGAGCGTCTTGTATGATTTGAGTCTTTGATTTTTAGTTTACCACATTCATCCTTGCTGTACACACCTTTTGGGAGAGACACACATGAATTAGAATTTATTAGAATACTCTATGTGCTTCACTTATATCTTTTGAGCTAGATAATTTTGCTCTAGTGCTTCACTTATATCTTTTTAGAGCACGGTGGTGGTTTTATTTTATAGAAATGATTGATCTCTCATGATTCACTTATATTATTTTGAGAGTCTTTTAGAACATCATGGTAATTTGCTTTGGTTATGAAATTAGTCCTAATATGATGGGCATTCAAGATGGGTATAATAAAAAAATTCATATAGAGTGCATTGAATAGTTTGATACTTGATAATTGTTTTGAGATATAAAGATGGTAATATTAGAGTTGTGCTAGTTGAGTAATTGTAAAATTGAGAAATACTTGTGTTGAGGTTTGCAAGTCCCGTAGCATGCACGTATGGTAACCATTGTGTGACAAATTTTAAGCATGAGGTGTTCTTTGAGTGCCTTCCTTATGAGTGGCGTTCGGGGACGAGCGATGGTCTTTTCCTACCAATCTATCCCTCTAGGAGCATGCGCGTAGTGCTTAGTTTTGATGACTTGTAGATTTTTGCAATAAGTATGTGAGTTCTTTATGACTATTGTTGAGTTCATGGATTATACGCACTCTCACCCTTCTACCATTGCTAGTCTCTCTTGTACCGTGCAACTTTCGCCGGTACCATAAACCCATCATTTAACTTCCTCAAAACAGCCACCATACCCACCTATTATGGCATTTCCATAGCCATTCCGAGATATATTGCCATGCAACTTTCCATCGTTCCATTTATTATGACACGCTTCATCATAGTCATATTGCTTTGCATGATCATGTAGTTGACATCGTATTTGTGGCATGGACACCATCCATAATTTTTTATACATGTCACTATTGATTCATTGCACATCCCGGTACACCACCGGAGGCCCAGTGCCAGTTTCCTTTTTTTTCCTATTTCAGTGTTTCGTAGAAAAGGAATATCAAACAGAACAAAACCTTCACGAGGATCTTTCTTGGAACAAACACAAACAGGAGACTTGGAGTAGAAGTCTGGAACTCCGTGAAGCTTCCACGAGGCAGGGGGCGCGCCCCCACCCTCGTGGGCCCCACGGAGCTACACCAACGTACTTCTTTCGCCTATATATACTCTTATACCCTAAAAACATAAGGAGGATCCAAGAAACACTTTTCCACTGCCGCAACCTTCTGTACCCGTGAGATCCCATCTGGGGCCTTTTCCAGCGATTTGCCGGAGGGGGATTCGATCACGGATGGCTTCTACACCAACACCATAGCCTCTCCGATGATGTGTGAGTAGTTTACCACAGACCTTCGGGTCCATAGTTATTAGCTTCTTCTCTCTCTTTGGTTCTCAATACAAAGTTCTCCTCGATGTTCTTGGAGATCTATTTGATGTAATACTTTTTGCGGTGTGTTTGCCGAGATCCGATGAATTTGTGGATTTATGATCAAGTTTATCTATGAACATTATTTGGTTCTTCTCTGAATTCTTATATGCATGATTTGATATCTTTGCAAGTCTCTTCGAATTATTGGTTTAGTTTGGCCTACTAGATTGATCTTTCTTACAATGGGAGAAGTGCTTAGCTTTGGGTTCAATCTTGCGGTGTCCTTTCCCAGTGATAGTAGGGGTAGCAAGGCATGTATTGTATTGTTGCCATCAAGGATAAAAAGATGCGGTTTATATCATATTGCTTGAGTTTATCCCTCTACATCATGTCATCTTTCCTAAAGCATTACTCTATTCTTATGAACTTCATACTCTAGATGCATGCTGGATAGCGATCGATGTGTGGAGTAATAGTAGTAGATGCAGAATCGTTTTGGTATACTTAACACGGACGTGATGCCTATGTTCATAATCATTTCCTAGATATTCTCATAATTATGCGCTCTTCTATCAATTGCTCGACAGTAATTTGTTCACCCACCGTAATACTTGCTATCATGAGAGAGGCCACTAGTGAAACCTATGGCCCCCGGGTCTCTTACTTATTATATTGCATCTCTTTTTATTATCGCATCTTGTTTACTATTTTGCAATCTTTACTTTGCAATCTATACCACAAAAATACCAAAAATATTTATCTTACTATCTTTATCAGATCTCACTTTCACAAGTGACCGTGAAGGGATTGACAACCCCTTTATCGCGTTGGTTGCGAGGTTCTTGATTGTTTGTGCAGGTACTATGTGACTTGCGTGTTATTTCCTACTGGATTGATACCTTGGTTCTTAAAAACTGAGGGAAATACTTACGCTACTTTGCTGCATCACCCTTTCCTCTTCAAGGGAAAACCAACGCATGCTTAAGAGGTAGCATATAGCAAGTGGGCTAAGTTTGGGGGCATTTGGTCCCTTCGATTTTTAATCGGACAGTCGAGAATAAATAGCTTAGGAGTGTCCAACGAGAAACCAATGATGATTTAGGGATGTTCGGGGATGATCCGGATCCAATGGTCATGACTGCCGGAGTTGGCTCCGGGAAGTTTCGGACACGCACGCAAAGGGGGTTAGGCAGCCATGGTCAAGAGGGAAGTGAAAACCCGATTGGTCTGGAATGGTCAACGAAGGCAAAGCGGTCCGAGGGAAGGTGATGAAGGTAAAGGGAGAAATGGCATTACGAGTGAATGCAAGTTTTTGAAAAATGACGGCAACAAAGTGCCGATGGGAATGATGCGATGATGAATGCAACAAACAAATAAATAATAGAGCTGACATGCAAAACATGGAATGCATCTGGAGCGCCAGTCTTGGGGTGTCACAACTCTCCTCCACTTACAAGAGATCTCGCCCCGTGATCTAAGGTTGGCACCGGAGAGAAGCGGAAGAGGAAGAGTTTAAACAAGTAGCTTCTTGTACAAATGAGTGAAACCAGTGAACCTTGAGAGGTTAAACAATTTTGAGAAAAGAATACAACCGAGATGAATGAAGTCGAAAACACTCCGTTAGAAAAGAGGAACAAGGAACATTGCGAAAACCTTCGGGTTGCCAAAGACATGAATGAAGAGCTCCAGCGACAAGGAAGGACATGTAACCACTCCGGTTGAAATGGAATAAGCAAGGAATGAGAACGAAAGAATGCAGGCAGCACTCCGGTAGAAAAGAGAAGCAAAACTTGACAAAATGAGAAGAACTTGAAAAGAGGACATGACACTCGGTTAAATGGATAAGCACAAAAAGAACATGATCCTCACAATTCGAGATGATGAGTGAAGAGAGCAACATCACAATGCCTCCAGAAGAAAGAATAGAAGATAGATCATCAGAATAAAAGAACGGAGAAGAAAAAGCCAACTTCTGCCACAAATGAGCTTGGAAAGCACCCTTCCAAGAAGGTTAGAACGGAGTTGTTGAAAATCCAACAACGAAACGAATAAGCTTGTAGTGGGCTTATGGAAAACTTCTTAAAATTGAGGCGAAATTCTGCCACTACAGAAACAAATAATATAATTGATAACACCAACGAGATGAAAACTTCTTCCACGAAGATGATAGGGAGAAAACTTGGATCATTGATAAGCACCACAATAGCAACATTCCTTAGGGAAGGCTTTAGGTGAAATATGACACAAGATAACTCCAACGAAGAGATTGATGGATTTAAAATACCTCATTCCTGACAACATGTGAATCGCGAAACATGCATGGAAATTGTCAAGAATGATATAACACCACCTCAAAATATATGAAGAACAATTGCAATTCGCAATGCAAGATGAAGAATGCTTGAGCTCCTCCAATAAGAATCTTGGCGAACACCTCGAGAAGGAATAAAATCCTTGATGAACCACCATGAAGAAACTCTCAAAGAACTCCGGATAGATAAAAAGATGGTCACAAAAGAAAGGAGCTTTGTGATGAAATAACCGAGGAAAGCTTGGAACTCCAAAAAAGAAAAGATGAATCACTTAGAGCCAAGGAATTGATATCATGAACAAACTCCGGAAGAAGAAATTAATCACTTGGATGGAACAAGAATAAGAATTATATCAAGCTTACCCTTCATCAACTTGAATTGATGAGAAGCAACAGATTTGGCATGGCACTTATTCTTCTTGCAAGGATTGAGGAGAGATATAGCGCAAACTCAATGGACCACCGGTAGGATTTTGGAAAGAAATGAATGAATTAATATGATAACAAGGAAAAGGAATCTTGAACGAACCATCGTAAGAATTGAAAACGATTGAAGAAAAGTGAACGAATCACCGGGAAGAATTTAGAAAACAAACGAATATACTTGAGGGAGTTCAGATGCAAAAGAACAAAGAGATCATGAACTGATTACAGGATATTTGAACGATGCACCAGCCGGTATGGGGGAAGAGAGCTGAATGTTGAGAACGAATAAATCTTCTGAAATGATGGCCTTTGGATGATCAAGAAACGAAAACAACTCATGAAATGATCCAGATGGGTATGAAAAGAATTTCTCACGATCGGAACAATTACGAGGATGGCATGAAGCTAGAACCATGAACCTTCAAGAGAATGGGCAAGATTTAAGAGAAACTCTTCTTCAGTTTTCAATCCGAGAATGATGACAATAGACACCACCATGAATTGTTGAGATACTCCAGGAGAATGAAAACAAAGAGGTTAAGCAAACAATGAAAAATAATCGATCTTGGAAAACGTCTGACTGATGAAATTCATTCTTACGTCAAACTTCAAAAAGAATTTGGGAATACCTCCGGGAAAATTAGAAGAGTCAGGTAAGATCCTAGGAAAAGACATGTGGGTTAGGGCCCACTCAAAAGATACATTGTTGAACGATTTAAAAGAGAGATTGCGCCGGTTGAATTAAATGGCTTGAAAGAGATAACAACCTCGAGATAGCTTGAACGGATTAGGAATGGAAACGCGAATCTTCCTAGATATCTTCAACACTCCAGATATGAACTGGGAGAGGTGACTAAATAAGAGAGGCTTGGATAAGAAATTCACATGGGAAAATATGTGAAACAAAAGGAAGAGATATGATCAACACCAAATCTTGAAATTAATCCACCGGAGAAGAAAACGGGTGAAGAATGACTAACTTGAAGCTCCCTTAGCATCTTCATAAGAAACACCGGGTAAAACATTAAGGGAAAAGAATGAAGAGACTTCACTCAATAAAATGGATACTTAATTAAGAAATCTGAGTCGTTGAAGAAACAAGGGGTGGGAGGGCGGGAAAAACAAAGACAACTTGGGACGGGTGAAACAAACACCATTGAGAAAACTTAGAATTGATCACGCGAATGTTGAAATGATTTAATTCATAACTAATTAACCGTAGCTCGGATTTAAATAAACTTTATATGCAAATGGGGTAGAAAAATGCCTAGTTTAACATGGTGCACTCATCTTGCATGTTTAACAACTCTAAAATATGGTTTAGGGCAGAACAGTACCAAATTCGTAATATGCATATGGGGATTTTTCGGAATTGTTGTTTGTTATTTCCGGCCTCATTTAAACTTGCCTAAATAGTTAGTTTACTTATGCCTCACCTCTTGCCATGTTAACCAACATTTAATATTATTGAGTACCTAACTGGGACTGAACTAAATAATCGAATGTGGTGTTTTGTCAACATGCATCTTGTTACATGTTGAGCTCCACTTAACTTGCAGTTTTGTTTGTGCACTTTGCCATGACATGCATATTTAAACCGGACATGCATCATCCTTGGTTGTGCATCATGCCATGTTTATGCTTGTGTGTTTACCATGTTGCTTGCTTCTTTCCGGTTTGCTTCTCTCGTTAGCTTCAGTTTCGTTCCGGAGTTGTGAGGTTTCGTTCGACTACGTCCGTTTGTCTTCTTCATGGACTCGTTCTTCTTCCTTGCGGGATCTCATGCAAGATGATCATTACCCTCTATATCACTTCTATATTTTCTTGCTAGTTGTTCATTCTACCGCTATGTCGCGTTACCTACCATTTGTTTATCATGCCTCCCATATTTGCCATGTCAAGCCTCTAACCCACCTTCCTAGCAAACCGTTGTTTGGCTATAAGTTACCGCTTTTGCTCATCCCCTCTTATAGTGATGCTAGTTGCAGGTGCCTTGCAGGTTGTTCCATGTTAGAACATGGATATGTTGGGATATCCCATTATCTCTTATTTAATTAATGCATCTATATACTTGGCAAAGGGTGGAAGGCTTGGCCTTTTGTGAAGGAAATATGCCCTAGAGGCAATAATAAAGTTATTATTTATTTCCTTATATCATGATAAATGTTTATTATTCATGCTAGAATTGTAAACGGAAACATAATACTTGTGTGAATACATAGACAAACTAAACGTCACTAGTATGCCTCTACTTGACTAGCTCGTTAATTGAAGATGGTTATGTTTCCTAACCATAGACATGTGTTGTCATTTGATTAATGGGATCACATCATTAGGAGAATGATGTGATTGACATGACCCATTCCATTAGCTTAGCACCCGATCGTTTAGTATGTTGCCATTGCTTTCTTCATAACTTATACATGTTCCTGTGACTATGAGATTATGCAACTCCCGTTTACCGGAGGAACACTTTGTGTGCTACCAAACGTCACAACGTAACTGGGTGATTATAAAGGTACTCTACAGGTGTCTCCAAAGGTACATGTTGGGTTGGCGTATTTCGAGATTAGGATTTGTCACTCTGATTGTCGGAGAGGTATCTCTGGGCCCTCTCGGTAATGCACATCACTTAAGCCTTGCAAGCAATGCAACTAATGAGTTAGCTGCGAGATGATGTATTATGGAACGAGTAAAGAGACTTGCCGGTAATGAGATTGAACTAGGTATTGACATACCGACGATCGAATCTCGGGCAAGTAACATACCGATGACAAAGGGAACAACGTATGTTGTTATGCGGTCTGACCGATAAAGATCTTCGTAGAATATGTAGGATCCAATATGAGAATCCAGGTTCCGCCATTGGTTATTGACCGGAGACGTGTCTCGGTCATGTCTACATTGTTCTCGAACCCGTAGGGTCCGCACGCTTAACGTTACGATGACAGTTTCATTATGAGTTTATATATTTTGATGTACCGAAGGTTGTTCGGAGTCCCGGATGTGATCACGGACATGACGAGGAGTCTTGAAATGGTCGAAACATAAAGATCGATATATTGGACGGCTATATTCGGAGACCGGAAGTGCTTCGGGTGATTTCAGAGAAAACCGGAGTGCCGGAAGGGTTACCGGAACCCCCCGGGGAAGTATTGGGCCTTAGTGGGCCTGAGGGGAGAGAGAGGGCAGCAGCCCAGGAGGTGGCGCGCCCCCTCCCATGAGGAGTCCGAATTGGACTGGGGGAGGGGGGCGCGGCCCCTCTTTCCCTCTCCCTCTCCCTCTCCCTCTCTTTCCTTCCCCTTCTCTCTTCCTAGTTGGACTAAGAAAGGGGAGTCCTACTCCTACTAGGAGGAGGACTCCCCCCTCCTTGGCGCGCCCCAAGGGCCAGCCGGCCTCCCCCTTGCTCCTTTATATACGGGGGCAGGGGGCACCTCTAGACACACAAGTTGATCTTCGTGATTGTTCTCTTAGCCGTGTGTGGTGCCCCCCTCCACCATAATCCTCGATAATATTGTAGCGGTGCTTAGGCGAAGCCCTGCGACGGTAGAACATCAAGATCGTCACCATGCTGTCGTGCTGACGGAACTCTTCCCCGACACTGGAGTCCGGGGATTGTCATCGAGCTGAACGTGTGCTAGAACTCGGAGGTGCCGTAGTTTCGGTGCTTGATCGGTCGGGCCGTGAAGACGTACGACTACATCAACCGCGTTGTCATAATGCTTCCTCTTTCGGTCTACGAGGGTACGTGGACAACACTCTCCCCTCTCGTTGCTATGCATCACCATGATCTTGCGTGTGCGTAGGAATTTTTTTGAAATTACTACGTTCCCCAACAGTGGCATCCGAGCCTAGGTTTTATGTGTTGATGTTATATGCACGAGTAGAACACAAGTGAGTTGTGGGCGATATAAGTCATACTGCTTACTAGCATGTCATACTTTGGTTCGGCGGTATTGTTGGATGAAGCGGCCCAGACCGACATTACGCGTACGCTTACGCGAGACTGGTTCTACTGACGTGCTTTGCACACAGGTGGCTGGCGGGTGTCAGTTTCTCCAACTTTAGTTGAACCGAGTGTGGCTACGCTCGGTCCTTGCGAAGGTTAAAACAGCACCAACTTGACAAACTATCGTTGTGGTTTTGATGCGTAGGTAAGAACGGTTCTTTCTAAGCCTGTAGCAGCCACGTAAAACTTGCAACAACAAAGTAGAGGACGTCTAACTTGTTTTTGCAGGGCATGTTGTGATGTGATATGGTCAAGACGTGATGAGATATAAGTTGTTGTAAAGATGATCATGTTTTGTTGAAGTTATCGGCAACGGGCAGAAGCCTTATGGTTGTCTCTTTATTGCATAAGATGCAAGCGCCAAATAATTGCTTTACTTTATCGCTATGCGATAGCAATAGTTTCAAGAGCAATAGTTCGCGAGACGACCATGTGACGACACATTGATATAGATCAAGATGATGGAGATCATGGTGTCATGCCGGTAACGATGGAAATCATGACGATGTTTTGGAGATGGAGATCAAAGGCACAAGATGATGATGGCCATATCATATCACATATTTTGATTGCATGTGATGTTTATCTTTTATGCATCTTATCTTGCTTTAATTGATGGTAGCATTATAAGATGATCTCTCACTAAATTTCAAGATAAAAGTGTTCTCCCTGAGTATGCACTATTGCCAAAGTTCATCGTGCCCAGACACCACGTGATGATCGGGTGTGATAAGCTCTACGTCCATATACTACGGGTGCAAGCCAGTTTTGCACACGCAGAATACTCAGGTTAAACTTGACGAGCCCAGCATATGCAGATATGGCCTAAGAACACTGAGACCGAAAGGTCGAGTGTGAATCATATAGTAGATATGATCAACATAGTGATGTTCACCATTGAAAACTACTCCATTTCACGTGATGATCAGTTATGGTTTAGTTGATTTGGATCACGTGATCACTTAGATGATTAGAGGGATGTCTATCTAAGTGAGAGTTCTTAAGTAATATGATTAATTGAACTTTAATTTATCATGAACTTAGTCCTGGTAGTATTAGCATATCTATGTTGTAGATCAATAGCTCGCGATGTTGCTCCCCATTTAATTTTTATATGTTCCTAGAGAAAACTAAGTTGAAAATGATTAGTAGCAATGATGCGGATTGGATCCGTGATCTGAGGATTATCCTCATTGCTGCACAGAAGAATTATGTCCTTGATGCACCGCTAGGTGACAAACCTATTGCAGGAGCAGATGCAGACGTTATGAACGTTTGGCTAGCTCAATATGATGACTACTTGATAGTTTAGTGCACCATGCTTAACAGCTCAGAATCAGGATTTCAAAAATGTTTTGAACGTCATGGACCATATGAGATGTTCCAAGAGTTGAAATTAATATTTCAAGCAAATACCTGAGTTGAGAGATATGAAGTCTCCAACAAGTTCTATAGCTAAAAGGTGGAGGACAATAGCTCAAGCAGTGAGCATGTGCTCAGATTGTCTGGATACTACAATCGCTTGAATCAAGTGGGAGTTAATCTTCCAGATAAAATAGTGATTGACAAAATTCTCTAGTCACCATCACCAAGTTAGTAGAACTTCATGATGAACTATAATATGCAAGGGATAAGAGAAATGATTCCCAAGCTCTTCGTGATGATGAAATCGACGAAGGTAGAAATCAAGAAAAGCATCAAGTGTTGATGGTAAACAAAACCACTAGTTTCAAGTAAAGGGACAAAGGGCAGAAAGGGGAACTTCAAGAAGAACGGCAAGCAAGTTGCTGCTCAAGTGAAAAACCCAAGTCTGGACCTAAGCCTGAAACTGAGTGCTTCTACTACAAACAGATTGGTCACTGGAAGCGGAACTACCCCAAGTAATTGGCGGATAAGAACGATGGCAAAGTGAACATAGGTATATTTGATATACATGTTATTTATGTGTACTTTAGTAGTGTTTATAGCAACCCCTTAGTATTTGATACTAGTTCAGTTGCTAAGAGTAGTAACTCGAAATGGGAGTTGCAGAATGAACAGAGACTAGTTAAGGGTGAAGTGACAATGTGTGTTGGAAGTGGTTCCAAGATTGATATGATCATCATCGCACACTCCCTATACTTTCGGGATTAGTATTGAACCTAAATAAGTGTTATTTGGTGTTTGCGTTGAGCATGAATATGATTTGATCATGTTTATTGCAATACGGTTATTCATTTAAGTAAGAGAATAAATTGTTGTTCTGTTTACATATATGGTTACACACCCAATGAAAATGGTTCGTTAGATCTCGATCGTAGTGATACACATATTCATAATATTAAAACCAAAAGATGCAAAGTTAATAATGATAGTGCAACTTATTTGTGGCACTGCCGTTTAGGTCATATTGGTGTAAAGCGCATGAAGAAACTCCATGCTGATGGACTTTTGGAATCACTTGATTATGAATCAGTTGATGCTTGCGAACCATGCCTCATGGGCAAGATGACTAAGACTCCATTCTCCGGAACAATGCAGCAAGCAACAGATTTGTTGGAAATCATGCATACTGATGTATATGGTCCGATGAATATTGAAGCTCGCGGCAGGTATCATTATTTTCTGATCTTCACAGATGATTTGAGCAGATATGAGTATATCTACTTGATGAAACACAAGTCTGAAATATTTGAAAAGTTCAAAGAATTTCAGAGTGAAGTGGAGAATCATCGTAACAAAAATAAAAGTTTCTACGATATGATCGCAGAAGTAAAATATTTGAGTTACGAGTTTGGCCTTCAGTTAAAACAATGTGAAATAGTTTCACTACTCACGCCACCTGGAACACCACAGTGTAATGGTGTGTCTGAACGTCGTAATCGTACTTTACTTGATATGGTGCGATCTATGATGTCTCTTACAGTTTTACCGCTATCATTTTGGGGTTATGCATTAGAGACAGCTACATTCACGTTAAAAAGTGCACCATCTAAATCCGTTGAGGCGACACCGTATGAACTGTGGTTTGGCGAGAAACCTAAGCTGCCGTTTCTTAAAGTTTGGGACTGCGATGCTTATGTGAAAAAGTTTCAACTTGATAAGCTCGAACCCAAATCGGAGAAGTAAATCTTCATAGGATACCCAAAAGAAAATGTTGGGTACACCTTCTATCACAGATCTGAAGGCAAGATATTCATTGCTGAGAATGGATCCTTTCTAGAGAAAGAGTTTCTCTCGAAAGAAGTGAGTGGGAGGAAAATAGAACTTGATGAGGTAACTGTACCTGCTCCCTTATTGGAAAGTAGTTCATCACAGAAATCTGTTTCTGTGACTACTACACCAATTAGTGAGGAAGCTAATGATGATGATCATGTAACTTCAGATCAAGTTACTACCGAACCTCGTAGGTAAACCAGAGTGAGATCCTCACCAGAGTGGTACAGTAATCCTATTCTGGAAGTCATGTTACTATACCATGATGAACTTGCGAACTATGAGGAAGCGATGATGAGCCCAGATTCCGCGAAATGGTTTGAGGCCATGAAATCTGAGATGAGATCCATGTATGAGAACAAAGTATGGACTTTGATTGACTTGCCCAATGATCGGCGAGTCATTGAGATTAAATGGATCTTCAAGAGGAAGACGGACGCTGAGAGTAGTGTTACTATCTACAAAGCTAGAATTGTCGCAAAAGGTTTTCGACAAGTTCAAGGTGTTGACTACAATGAGAGTTTCTCACTTGTATCTATGCTTAAGTCTGTCCGAATCATGTTAGCAATTGCCGCATTTTATGAAATCTAGCAAATGGATAAACAAAACTGCATTCCTTAATGGATTTATTAAGGAAGAGTTGTATATGATGCAACCAGAAGGTTTTGTCAATCCTAAAGGTACTAACAAAATACGCAAGCTCCAGCGATCCATCTATGGACTGGTGCAAGCATCTCAGAGTTGGAATATACGCTTTGATAAGTTAATCAAAGCATATAGTTTTATACAGACTTGCGGTGAAGCCTGTATTTACAAGAAAGTGAGTGGGAGCACTACATCATTTCTGATAAGTATATGTGTATGACATATTGTTGATCGGAAATAATGTAGAATTATTCTGCAAAGCATAAGGGAGTGTTTGAAAGGAGTTTTTCAAAGAAAGACCTCGGTGAAGCTGCTTACATATTGAGCATCAAGATCTATAGAGATAGATCAAGACGCTTGATAAGTTTTCAATGAGTACATACCTTGACAAGTTTTTGAAGTAGTTCAAAATGGAACAGTCAAAGAAAGAGTTCTTGCCTGTGTTACAAGGTGTGAAATTGAGTAAGACTCAAAGCCTGACCACGGCAGAAGATAGAGAGAGAATGAAAGTCATTCCCTATGCCTCAGCCATAGGTTCTATAAAGTATGCCATGCTGTGTACCAGACCTATTGTATACCCTGCCCTGAGTTTGGCACGGGAGTACAATAGTGATCTAGGAGTAGATCACTGGATATTGGTCAAAATTATCCTTAGTGGAATAAGGATATGTTTCTCGATTATGGAGGTGACAAAAGGTTCGTCATAAAGGGTTACGTCGATGCAAGTTTTGACACTAATCCAGATGACTCTAAATCTCTATCTGGATACATATTTAAAGTGGGAGCAATTAGCTAGAGTAGCTCCGTACAAAGCATTGTTGACATAGAAATTTGCAAAATACGTACGGATCTGAATATGGCAGACCTATTGACTAAACTTCTCTCACAAGCAAAACATGATCACACCTTAGTACTCTTTGGGTGTTAATCACATAGCGATGTGAACTAGATTATTGACTCTAGTAAACCCTTTGGGTGTTGGTCACATGTCGATGTGAACTATGGGTGTTAATCACATGGTGATGCGAACTACTAGAATCATTACTGTGTAATCTAGATTATTGACTCTAGTGCAAGTGGGAGACTGAAGGAAATATGCCCTAGAGGCAATAATAAAGTTATTATTTATTTCCTTATATCATGATAAATGTTTATTATTCATGCTAGAATTGTATTAACCAGAAACATAATACTTATGTGAATGCATAGACAAACTAAACGTCACTAGTATGCCTCTACTTGACTAGCTCGTTAATCGAAGATGGTTATGTTTCCTAACCATAGACATGTGTTGTCATTTGATTAACGGGATCACATCATTAGGAGAATGATGTGATTGACATGACCCATTCCATTAGCTTAGCACCCGATCGTTTAGTATGTTGCTATTGCTTTCTTCATAACTTATACATGTTCATGTGACTATGAGATTATGCAACTCCCATTTACCGGAGGAACACTTTGTGTGCAACCAAACGTCACAACGTAACTGGGTGATTATAAAGGTACTCTACAGGTGTCTCCAAAGGTACATGTTGGGTTGGCGTATTTCGAGATTAGGATTTGTCACTCCGATTGTTGGAGAGGTATCTCTGGGCCCTCTCGATAATGCACATCACTTAAGCCTTGCAAGCAATGCAACTAATGAGTTAGTTGCGAGACGATGTATTACGGAATGAGTAAAGAGACTTGCCGGTAATGAGATTGAACTAGGTCTTGAGATACCGACGATCGAATCTCGGGCAAGTAACATACCAATGACAAAGGGAACAACGTATGTTGTTATGCGGTCTGACCGATAAAGATCTTCGTAGAATATGTAGGAGCTAATATGAGCATCCAGGTTCCGCTATTGGTTATTGACCGGAGACGTGTCTCGGTCATGTCTACATTGTTCTCGAACCCGTAGGGTCCGCACGCTTAACATTACGATGACAGTTTCATTGTGAGTTTATATATTTTGATGTACCGAAGGTTGTTCGGAGTCCCGGATGTGATCATGGACATGACGAGGAGTCTCGAAATGGTCGAGACATAAAGATCGATATATTGGATGGCTATATTCGGAGACCAGAAGTGTTTCGGGTGATTTCGGAGAAAACCAGAGTGCCGGAAGGGTTACCGGAACCCCCCGGGGAAGTATTGGGCCTTAGTGGGCCTGAGGGGAGAGAGAGGGCAGCAGCCCAGGAGGTGGCGCGCCCCCTCCCATGAGGAGTCCGAATTGGACTAGGGGACGGGGGTGCGGCCCCTCTTTCCCTCTCCCTCTCCCTCTCTTTCCTTCCCCCTTCTCTCTTCCTAGTTGGACTAAGAAAGGGGAGTCCTACTCCTACTAGGAGGAGGACTCCCCCCTCCTTGGCGCGCCCCAAGGGCCGGCCGGCCTCCCCCCTTGCTCCTTTATATACGGGGGCAGGGGGGCACCTCTAGACACACAAGTTGATCTTCGTGATTGTTCTCTTAGCCGTGTGCGGTGCCCCCCCTCCACCATAATCCTCGATAATATTGTAGTGGTGCTTAGGCGAAGCCCTGCGACGGTAGAACATCAAGATCGTCACCACGCCGTCGTGCTGACGGAACTCTTCCCCGACACTTTGTTGGATCGAAGTCTGGGGATTGTCATCGAGCTGAACATGTGCTAGAACTTGGAGGTGTCGTAGTTTCGGTGCTTGATCGGTCGGGCCGTGAAGACGTACGACTACATCAACCGCGTTGTCATAACGCTTCCGCTTTCGGTCTATGAGGGTACGTGGACAACACTCTCCCCTCTCGTTGTTATGCATCACCATGATCTTGCGTGTGCGTAGGATTTTTTTTGAAATTACTACGTTCCCCAACATTTTGCTCAGTGTTTTGTTCCACTCTTGTTGCCCTAGTTTCTGTCATACCGGTGTTATGTTCCTTGATTTTGCATCCTGACGCGGTTGGGGTTATGGGACCCCCTTGATAGTTCGCTTTGAATAGAACTCCTCCAGCAAGGCCCAACCTTGGTTTTAACATTTGCCTAATAACAACCTAGACTTTTTCCTAGGGAGTTATAAACCCGAGGATCATCTTTATTTAACCCCCCTGGGCCAGTGTTCCTCTGAGTGCTGGTCCAACCTGGGCGATGTCCGGCGCCCCTGGGCAACCAGGGTCTCAGCCAACTTGACGTCTTGCCCATCCGGTGTGCCCTGAGAACGAGATAAGTGCGACTCCTATCGGGATTTGTTGGCAAATCCGGCGGTCTTGCTGGTCTTGTTTTACCATTATCGAAATGTCTTGTAACCGGGATTCCGAGACTGGTCGGGCCTTTCCGGGAGAAGGAATATCCTTCATTGATCGTGAGAGCTTGTGATGGGCTAAGTTGGGACACCCTTGTAGGGTTTAAACTTTCGAGAGCCGTGCCCGCAGTTATGTGGCACATGGGAATTTGTTAATATCTGGTTGTAGAAGACTTGAAGTAAACTCTTTTAAAATACACCAACCGTGTTGCGTAACCATGATGGTCTCTTTTCGGGGAAGTTCAAGAAGACAACACGGTTGGGTTATGTTTGACCGTAAGTAGCTCAAGATCACTTATTGATCATTACTAGTTTGCGACCGTTTGCGTAGTTTCTCATCTTACTCTTGTATTCGTAAGTTAGCCACCATACATTGCTTAGTCGCTGCTGCAACCTCACCACTTTACCCCTTCCATACCCTTTAAGCTTTGCTAGTCTTGATACCCATGGTAATGGGATTGCTTAGTGATACGTCTCCGTCGTATCTACTTTTCCAAACACTTTTGTCCTTGTTTTGGACTCTAACTTGCATGATTTGAATAGAACTAACCCGGACTGACGCTGTTTTCAACAGAATTGCCATGGTGTTATTTTTGTGCATAAATAAAAGTTCTCGGAATGACCTAAAAGTCAATGGAGAATTATTTTGGAATATATAAAAAATGCTGGAAGGAAGATCCATGTCAGGGGGGGCTCCACCTGTCCACGAGGGTGGGGGCGCAACCTACCCCCTGGGCGCGCCCCCCTGCCTCGTTAGCCCCCTGACGCTCCACCGACCTCAACCATGACTCCATATATTCACTTCCGGGGAGAAAAAACCAGGGAGAAGGATTCATCGCGTTTTACGATATGGAGCCGCCGCCAAGCCCTAAACTCTCTCGGGAGGGCTGATCTGGAGTCCGTTCGGGGCTCCGGAGAGGGGAATCCGTCGCCAGCGTCATCATCAACCTTCATCCATCACCAATTTCATGATGCTCACCGCCGTGCGTGAGTAATTCCATCATAGGCTTGCTGGACGGTGATGGGTTGGATGAGATTTATCATGTAATCGAGTTAGTTTTGTTAGGGTTTGATCCCTAGTATCCACTATGTTCTAAGATTGATGTTGCTATGACTTTGCTATGCTTAATGCTTGTCACTAGGGCCCGAGTGCCATGATTTCAGATCTGAACCTATTATGTTTTCACCCATATATGAGAGTTCTTGATCCTATCTTGCAAGTCTATAGTCACCTATTATGTGTTATGATCCGTTAACCCCGAAGTGACAATAATCGGGATACTTACCGGTGATGATCGTAGTTTGAGGAGTTCATGTATTCACTATGTGTTAATGCTTTGTTCCGGTACTCTATTAAAAGGAGACCTTAATATCCCTTAGTTTCCAATAGGACCCCGCTGCCACGGGAGGGTAGGACAAAAGATGTCATGCAAGTTCTTTTCCATAAGCACATATGACTATATTCGGAATACATGCCTACATTACATTGATGAACTGGAGCTAGTTCTATGTCACCCTAGGTTATGACTGTTACATGATGAACATGATGAACCGCATCCGGCATAATTCTCCATCATCGATCCATTGCCTACGAGCTTTCCATATATTGTTCTTCACTTATTTACTTTTCTGCTGCCACTGTTATCATCACTATAAAACACCAAAAATATTACTTTTTCTACCATTACCTTTTACCACCGTTACCACTACTATCATATTACTTTGCTACTAAACACTTTGCTGCAGATATTAAGTTTCCAGGTGTGGTTGAATTGACAACTCAGCTGCTAATACTTGAGAATATTATTTGGCTCCCCTTGTGTCGAATCAATAAATTTGGGTTGAATACTCTACCCTCGAAAACGGTTGCGATCCCCTATACATGTGGGTTATCACTGAGTCCTCGTGGCTCACAGATTACTACACCAACAGTTGCAGGTACAGGTAATGCGATGATCATGACGCGAGATCGATGTTTATTGTTTTGGAGTTCTTGTTCCGCTTCTTCCTCATTCGAGGGATAGGTTCCTGGTCGGCAGCCTGGGCTAGCAGGGTGGATGTCGTTCGAGCTTCTGTTTGTGTTTCATCCATAGTCGGATGTTGATCTTATGTATTGATGTATTCTTGAGGCATTTGTATGCCTTGTATGTATCCCCATCTATTATGTAATGTTGATGTAATGATATCCACCTTGCAAAAGCGTGTCAATATGCAGTTCTATTCTTGGTGGGACCTTCGCGTCTCTTTAGGATAGTGTCGCATATTGGGAGTGACAACTTATACCTTGAATTTTTTTAGTGGGGGATCATCTTATAATGCTACCGCCGTACTAAGCAAAATAAGATGCATAAAAGATAAACATCACATGTAATCAAAATATGTGACATGATATGGCCATCATCATCTTGTGCCTTTGATCTTCATCTCCAAAGCACCGTCATGATCTCCATCGTCACTGGCTTGACACCTTGATCTTCATCATAGCGTCGTGGTCGTCTCGCCAACTATTGCTTCTACAACTATCGCTAACACATAGTGATAAAGTAAAACAATTACATGGCGTTTACATTTCATACAATAAAGAGACAACCATAAGGCTTCTGCCAGTTGCCAGTAACTTTTACAAAACATGATCATCTCATACAATAACATATATCACATCATGTCTTGACCATATCACATCACAACATGCCCAGCAAAAACAAGTTAGACGTCCTCTACTTTGTTGTTGCAAGTTTTACGTGGCTGTTACGGTCTTCTAGCAAGAACCGTTCTTACCTACGCATCAAAAACCACAAGGGTGATTTATCAAGTTTGCTATTTTAACCTTCAACAAGGACCGGCCGCAGTCAAATTCGATTCAACTAAAATTGGAGAAACAAACACCCGCCAACCACCTTTATGCAAAACTAGTTGCATGCCTGTCGGTGGAACCGGTCTCATGGACGTGGTTATGTAAGGTTGGTTCGGGCCGCTTCATCCAACAATACCGCTGAATCAAAATAAGACATTGGTGGTAAGCAATATGACGATCACTACCCACAAATCTTTGTGTTCTACTCGTGCATATCATGTACACATAGACCTGGCTCGGATGCCACTGTTGTGGCACATAGCATGCAATTTAAAAAAATCCTATGCTCAAGCAAGATCTATCTAGGATATGCATAGCAATAAGAGGGGGAGAGTGTGTCCATGTACCCTCGTAGACCGAAAGCAGAAGCGTTTGATAACGCGGTTGATGTAGTCGAACTTATTCTCGTTCCGACCGATCAAGCACCGAACGTACAACACCTCCGAGTTCTGCACACGTTCAGCTCGATGACGTCCCTCGAACTCTTGATCCAGCAAAGTGTCGAGGGAGAGTTCCATTAGCACGATGGCGTGGTGACGGTGATGTTGAAGTGATCTGCGCAGGGCTTCGCCTAAGCACTACGAAGATATGACCGAAGGTGTAATCTATGGAGGGAGGCGCCGCACACGGCTAACAGATGTTGTAGTGTGTTCTAGGCACCTCCCCCTCATATATATAGGTGGGGAGAGAGGGAGAAGCCAAGGGGGGCACCCCAAGTAGGCCGAATACTACTTGGGGTTCCTCCCCAATTCGGCCCCCCCTTTCCTTATTCTTCGGAGGGGAAAGGAAAGAGAGGGGGGAGGGAAGGAAGGGGGAAGCCGAATCCTCCCCTTTCCTTCTCCCTTCCCCTTTTTCATTCTCCTCCTATTTCGGCCTACATGGGGGGCACGCTAGCCCCTTAGGGGCTGGTATGTCCCCCTCTTGGCCCATTAGGCCCATATAGTTGCTCGGGGGGGGGGGTGCCCGAAACCCCTTCCGGTGGCCCGATATGTACCCGGTACCCCTGGAACACTTCCGGTGTCCGAATACCATCATCCTATATATCAATCTTGACCTCTCGACCATTTCGAGACTCCTCGTCATGTCCGTGGTCTCATTCGGGACTCCGAACAACATTCGGTCACCAAATCACATAACTCATATAATACAAAATCATCATCGAACGTTAAGCGTGCGAACCCTACGGGTTCGAGAACTATGTAGACATGGCCGAGACACCTCTCCGGTCAATAACCAACAACGGAAACTGGATGCTCATATTGGTTCCTACATATTCTATGAAGATCTTTATCGGTCGTACCGTAATGACAACATACGTTATTCCCTTTGTCATCGATATGTTACTTGCCCGAGATTTGATCGTCGGTATCTACATACCTAGTTCAATCTCTTTACCGGCAAGTCTCTTTACTCGTTCTGTAATACATCATCCCGCAACTAACTCATTAGTCACATTGCTTGCAAGGCTTATTATGATGTGCATTACCGATAGGGCCCAGAGATACCTCTCCGATACTCGGAGTGACAAATCCCAATCTCGATCTATGCCAACCCAACAAACACCTTCGGAGATACCTGTAGAGCATCTTTGTAATCACCTAGTTACGTTGTGACGTTTGATAGCACACAAGGCATTCCTCTGGTATCTGGGAGTTGCGTAATCTCATAGTCAAAGGAATATGTATATGACATAAAGAAAGCGATAGCAATAAAACTAAACGATCAATATGCTAAGCTAACATATGGGTCTTGTCCATCACATCATTCTCCTAATTATGTGATCCCGTTCATCAAATGACAACACATGTCTATGGTTAGGAAACTTAACCATCTTTGATTAATGAGCTAGTCTAGTAGAGGCTTACTAGGGAGATGGTGTTTTGTCTATGTATCCACACATGTATCAAGTTTCTGGTTAATACAATTCTAGCATGAATAATAAACATTTATCATGATATAAGGAAATATAAAATAACAACTTTATTATTGCCTCTAGGGCATATTTCCTTCAGGGCGGAATGGAGGCTGCCCCTCCTTGCGTGCTAGGTGACTTACGTGCAGCTCCCTCAAGATGGAAGCATATATAGCTCATGCCAAGACCTGTCCCTCATTGATCACCCACTTCCATCCAAGGGCTAGAAGGTGGATCATATTCTCTGAATACCTTCCTTATCTTCTCCTGAAAGAAGGAAACAAACCATGGATGAATCAAAGTTAAAACGAGAAATTTATAGCACTTTCCGTGACCCAATCGCACAAGCACCGGTACAATGACACGTGATCGTACCGATGGTCGGCTATCCTTCTAGTCTCGCGCAATGTTTCATATTTTGACCGCCCATTCTTCACTCCGACTTTGATTGAGGTGATCTTGAGCTCATTGGATTCATATCGACGGGACACACAATATCTAAGTATTAGATCTTCAATTTGTGCATATTGTGGGGAATTCATGTGTCAAAATCTCCATTGGCCTTGCATCTAGTGTTAGTAACTTCTTTAGATGAATCCCAACATGGCTCTATCCATTAGGTCCATGGGAGATCCAAAGTACCTTTGCATAAAGTAGAACGACGAAAAACTAAGAAAACCTAAAAAAAACCATAACCACTATGTAGTGCTCATGATTAAAAGGTACGAAATCAGGTAACTCTACAAAACAAACATAAAAAGGGCTCAATAGAACATGATATGAGGAATTTTAGTGTCAGGATATGCAACAAATGAGCCACAAAACATGATGCACTCTGGACACATCAAGCGACCAACAGATATTTCGAAGCTGTTTTTTGGAGCACTTGAAGATCAAGCTACTCCACTCTTGGAACCTTTTCTTAGTATACTCCATCTATCTTTGCTCCATCCTCCAATTTTTAGTAAGAGGGAGATTATACATTTTCTTGAAGAGTTGATTAAAGATCTATTAGGGACTTCATTCAAGTGACTTTACTCTTCTTATTACTCTTGGAGGGTGTGCGCCTCTCCTAGGGAGTTTGGAGGTCATTAAGATCCTTCAAGGTGTGAAGGAATCAAGAGTATGTACAAGGCCCTAGTGATCACCTTCTTCATAAAGATCATCCCCGACTGAGGCTTAGACCTCCACGGTATCAATCCGTGGTGAGATAGGTGGATAAATGCTTAGTGAGCTCTTTGTGGGTGACCTTACCTCGGCCTTGGTGACCTTAGGACTTGCCCAAGCCTTCACCAACAAGTAGGACTGCGTCGACAATCCGAACCTTGGGAAGACGCCATCGTGTTTGTTGTGTTTGAAATCTCTTTTCTTACTCCTACTTCATTGCAAGTTTTGCTTCCACACTTTATTTTGTTGTAAACGTGCATGTGTAGGCTCCCCCTGGACAACCTGGTAGAGAACACCCCTCTTCACCATAACTTGACCATACGCCCGTGTTTGTGATTCTGTGGCACAAGATTGGGACCTTTTGTTGCATAGGTTGAATTTTGATTCAAGTTCATATTGTCTAGCATCAGTATAAAAACATCTTCAACTAATCTTGACTTGCTTCTTGAATTAGGTCGAAGCATGCGTTATAGACATTTTAATTTATTACGGTTGCATGCATGTAATATTTTGTGTTAGAGAAATGTTATTTTATTATTGTTGCACATATGTAATATTTCTGTTGCATATATTTGGGTTTTGCATAGTTTTCCATTTGATCTTTTGTGTTTAGTTTGTGCGCGGCCTCTGATTTCGTGTTGAATTTTGTCGGAGCCGCCAAGTGATCGCCAACTTTGAATAACTTTGGTTTATGATGACCATACATGTCTACAGTTTCTTGAAGAGTTAGTGTGAGAGAGATCTTAAAGTTTTTTGAAGAATTAATGAAATATCTATTGGGGAGTTCATTCAAGTGACGTTGCTCTTCTTGTTACTCGTGGAGGGTGTCTGCCTCTCCTAGATAGTTAGGAGTCATTGAGAGCCTTCAAGGTGTGAAGGAATCAAGAGTCCATACAAGGCCCTAGTGTTCACCTTTTTCGGGAAGAGCATTCTTGGGTGAGGCTTTGACCTCTGAGGTATTAAGCCATGGTGAGTGGGTGACCTTACCTAGGCCTTGGTGGACTTAGGACTTGTCCGAACCTTCATTGATAAGTAGAATTGCGCCAATAATCTGAACCTCGCAAAGACATCATCGCGTTTGCTATGTTTGCCTTACTCCTACTTTCTTGCAAGCTTCAGTTCCGCACTTTATTTTGGTGTAAACATGCATGTGTAGGCTCCCGTGGACAACCTGGTAGAGAACACTCCTCTTTTTTTTTGAGGCACTAGAAGAACACCCCTCTTCACCATAACCTCGACCCTACACCCATGTTTGTGATTTTGTTGCGCAAGTTTGGTATTTTTTGTTGGATAGGTTGACTTTTGATGGAAGTTCTTACTGTGTAGCACCAATATAATTTCAGCTAATCTTGATTCATTGTTGAATCTTGTCGACACATGTATTGTAGACATTTTAATTTCTTACTGTTGCATGCATGTAATCTTTCATGTTAAGAGAAATGTTACTCCCTCGGTCCCATTAATATAAGAGCGTTTTTTTACACTAGTATAGTGTCAAAACGCTCTTATATTTTGGGACAGAGGGAGTAGATTGTTAGTGTTGCATATATGTTATATTTCTATTGCATATATTTGGGTTTCATTGCATAGTTTTTTATTCGATCTTTTGTGTTTAGCTTGTACGCGGCCTCTGATTTCTTGTTGAATTTTGCAGGAGCCGCCAAGTGATCGCCGGCTTCGAATAACTTTGATTAATGTAACCATACCTGTCACTCTGTCAGTTGCTGATAACGCTAGCTAGCCCACTTGCTAGACAAACATCGCTACAAATACTGCCGGCAGGTCACTAGCTCCGGCCGGCGACCACCGAGGTCTACTCAAGTTACCAAGCTACCCATCATCTACCTCGAAGAAACGAGAGCCACCGTACGCAGCAAATTTCCATGGAGAAACCCAAGAGATCAAACCAGCCATCACACAGACGATTGGAGTCGCTGGACGTCAAGAGGTCGTCTTCCTCGCTCAACATGTCCACGTCTTCCCTCAGGAGCATCAACGAGGAGGACAGGGGGCCTGCCGCCGCCCATTCCGGCAGGAGGCCCACCGTCGTGAGGTTTGCTCCCACCCCTACACCTCCGCGGCCGTCGTCGTCGTCGGGGACGAGGAGGGGTTCGCATTTGGCCCAGCGCCACAGCAGGCGCCCAAGGGGAGGCCGGCAACTGCTGCAACTGCACGCCCGGCTTCGCCTTCCGGACCGAAGCCGGTCAGGTCGTCGCCTGCGGAGTCTGCACCGAAGGCGACGAGGAGGAGCTGGGGGTGCACGGGGAGCCCCCGCGATCAGAAGGAGAGGGAGACCGGTGATGTGATCGGCCAGGAAAGGAGCAAGGGGACGGCGGCGACGCTGGTGCGGAGTTCCTCGGTGAGTTCGTCGGTGTCAATGGCAGGCACCCCCGTTAAATCTTTTGTCATTGTTTAACTTATATTTTTACAAAAATCTATTCCACCATGTCAGGGAGAAAATCTTGTCCACCTCTGTCCTCTTTCTTCCAGAGAAAGGAAAATTTCTGTTAGTGTCACAACATGAGAGTTTTGAGAATATTCTAAGAACTTAGAAGGCACTACCGTCTATTGTCCTGTAAAATCTCCCGTTTTGTACAAACACAATACTATCATTTTCCCTGATGCATTGCGCCAGAAATCTGAGAGTGTGCAAGTTTTCTCCACTTCTCCATCTCTGTGCAATTCCACTGAAAATGCAGAGAGTTGAGTCACATAATTGCAGTTTCATGGAGCAAGCACAACACTCGTCACAGTCATCAGCTATCAGTTCACTTATGACAAGTTATACTCATTTGCACCTTTAGTACCTACATACAGTACTTTCCTTGTTGCCAGAGTTGTAAAAATGATGTCCTAGGTGAGATTGTCTGTACTACATCTGTTCCAAAACAAAAGACATTCCAAAAAGTGCGCAGTTTAAAAAAATTGAGTTGGAGCTTTTTTTTCATTTGATGAGGTGAAAATAACATCATCATAACTGCTCTAACGTCTTTTCCATAATATCGTAGTTTTATTACATTTTGTCGATTTTGTGCAAAATGTAGTAGAACCAAACTTGTATATTTGAGATTGTGCAAACTTTAAAACACCGTCTATTTAGAAATGGAGGGGTTGCACTTCGATAATTTTCTTTCATCAGTGATAACTTCTGAAATACTCCAATAATATTATTGGTAATTTCACATCAACTACTCCCTTTCTCCATGACAAGGTGGCACTGGTTGGTCTGCGGTGAGTGGTGACGCATGTAACTTTTCTTGAGATGGACATCGCAACTATTTTTCCTAACCACGGCGGTCACTACTCTTCTAATGGCAAGTTGTTATGATTACTATAATCGAGTGATTCACCTTTTGTTGATTGAGAGCTCGTCTTTGAGTGAAACTTAAACTGAATTAGGTGCACCTAATAAGATTCATGGTCGTGTGCCAAATCTCTGCCTTTTCATATGGTCGTTTGGCTACAACCGCCAATTTGTCTCTTATTTGCTTCACTCCTGAGTGAAACATCTTTTGCAATTTGCATGCGGCTGTCAGAAAACAGAGCGAATCAAGTTGAGGAAAAAGTTCAAAAAAAGAAAACAGAGTGAATATGAGGGTAGTAACTCTTCCGTGTAAAATGCCGGAAAACATTGCAATATTCTTCTAAACTTGCATAGATTTTTTGAATTGAATAGCTCTTTGTTCTACTAGTGAGACATGATCATGTTAAAAACCGACGATTGCTAAGTACATTGTTGATCACAGTGACAGCTGAAATAGCATTTTGATGTACACTCAGGTTCCAAGAAGCAGAAAACCGGTAGAGGAGAAACCACTGCAGAAAAGGGAGAGCAAGACCAATATCATCTCCAGGACTAAGCAAAGACCCACTCCATCTCCGAAACCGGATATTCTCCACAAGCCCGGCGCGCAGAGAAGCCCCAGCATTGCAGCCAAGACGAGCGAGAAGCGACCACCCACTCCCGGCGGTGCATCGCCGGACGACATGGTCAAGGTTTCTCCTCCCCGCTCGACATCGGCGACGACGATGGGCGCCTCTTGGGAGTCGCTTCCACCGGCCCTCCAGACTCTCGGATCGGTACATTTCGTTCAGAAACATATGTCTGGATGCGTCAGGATTGTGCTGTTTTAAGTTGCAAAGTTTTGATTTTTTTTTTCAAAAATGATATTTGTACATGATGTGTAGGGAGTCATGAGTTATAGGGATGCTGCAGAGATGGCTGCTGTGGAGGCCATGCAGGAAGCTTCTGCTGCAGAGATTGTGCTCAGATGTCTCAGGTGAGCTCCTCTTCATTCTTCAGGACATGTACTCCCTCCGTTCCGAATTACTTGTTTTGGATTTCTCTAGATACAGATTTATCTAGACTCATTTTAGTGCTAGATACATCCGTATCTAGACAAATCCAAGACAAGTAATTCGGAACGGAGGGAGTACTAGATTTCAAAATATTTCAGTATGCACCAAAATTAATGATTTTTTCAAAAATTCGGTGAAATTGCACTGGAAGTGAAAACCATAATATGACAACGAACTGACCAGGTTTGCTTTACACAGTGCCTTCGCGGATTTGGCCGCCACCGCCGGCAAGCAGTCGCCGCAGCAGACCGTCGACGAGTTCCTGGCGCTCCAAGCCGCGATCGCCCGCTCCACCGCCGCCCTCGGCAACCAGCAACGGAGTGGCCACGCCGGCGAGTGGATGCACGCGGCGGTCACCGCCGACCTGGCGCCTTTCTCCCTCTACACCGCCCCCTCGTCGTCCAGGAAGCGCGGCACCGAGTCGCCTGCCGTCTCCGCCTCGCCGAGGACGGTGGCCGCCGCGGAGGAGGCCGCCACCTGGCTGGAGACCGCGGCGAGGGAGCTCGGGGAGGAGATGTGCGCGTGGTTCGTCGGGCACGTGGACCGGCTGCTCGAAGCCGACGTGGCCGGGACGCTGGGGCAGCTCAAGAGGGTCAACGACTGGCTGGACGACGTCGGGCCGCGGACGGACGCCGTCGAGCGGCTGAAGCAGAAGATCTTCGGGTACCTGCTGGATCACGTCGAGTCGGCGGTGGTCGCGTTAAACGGCGGCGTTGCTACCAACCGAAGAATATGCTGTGCCGGAGCAAAGCTAAAATGTACGCAAATGATAATGCCACACATATGGTATTAAGTAACACGGCCCTAACGTTTTTAGGCCCTCAACTATGTTATCGGTGCCATATTTTTGTAAAGCAAGGCACGTACATGCAGATTGCAATTGAACTTTTTTTAGCACCGGGCACACAACATAGAAGATCTGGCATCATCCAGGCCAGACTCACATACATATAAACCAGTAATATAGGAGCCGAGCTTACCTAACCACCAACGTTTCGGGTTGTGTCTTTGCGTGAGAAAGGACAACAACTAGCTTAGTTTATTGGCCCCAGAAATATGGCATCAGAGCAAGTTGATGCATCGATGTCCAGAGTTTTTAGTTCGGCACTGGCTGGGCAACATAGGGCCAGGGCCGGCCTAACATCATGGAGGCCCTAGTGCGATTGAGGCACAATGAACATTAGCATATTAGCATATATACTTTCAATAATATATATCATACTCCCTCCGTCCAGAAATACTTGTCATCAAAATGAATCAAAGGGAATGTATCTAGATGTATTTTAGTTCTAGATACACCCCTTTTTGTCCATTTTGATGACAAGTTTTTTCGGACGGAGGAAGTACATCATGAAAAATATAAAGGCATTAACATAAAAACATAATTTTAGCTAGCAAATAAACATAATTTTCAAATGAACATTACTACTATGGATGATCTATTGTTATGGTGATTAGTGTCGTGGTCTCTAAAGATAATTTTTGGTTATGGATGGTCTCTTGTTATGATGCATAATTTCAGATTTTTTATTCTGTTCCAATTTTAAGTTGGATAAATAATTGGATAGACAAAAGATGAAAATTACTCTTGCCATGGATTGGATAGACAAAAGATGAAAATTACTCTTGACATGGATTGGAAAGACAAAAGATCAATTCCTTGTCCCTATAGCTACTTCGATTGATGATGAAAATTACATTCTTTATTTGACATGAAAATTACTCTGGCCATGGATACTAGATGACGGATAATTTACATTCTTCATTTTATGATTTAGATGATGCATGGCCAGAGTAATGCTGGAAGTGGCATGAAAATTACTCGATGCTAAATGATGCATATTTTTAGATTTTCAATGTTGTTCCAATTTTAAGTTGGATAAATAATTGGATAAACAAATGATGAACTCAATAGTAGTTGGATAAACAATTTCGACCCAATGTCCAGCATTACAAAAGTTGCCGCATCTAATATTACAACTTCTAGTTGGCTAAGGCCTGCATGACGCAATCATATAGTTTACGATCACAGTCTAAAACATTAGGAAGATTTCCTGCCCGTTCTAGGCCATCCTTGTACATGTGAGGGATCTTGTAGTCGTTGCCTCCACCTCTCTTCATGACCTCAATTAAGCAGCCTTGTAGTGTTAGCAAAATTATGTTTATCTTATTAGCATCATAGGCATCATATTCATGCTGCACATTGTTGATTAGCTCATCTAAATTGTTAGACACCAGCGTATCCAACATGGACTGTAGTGAAGAAAATAGGCCAATGTCTAGGCAATTCATATCGGGTGAGTTCAAGGGCTGTTGCATGAGGCGAATATCAAGCCCGATTTGGGCAACATCATTAAGGAAACCTGGGTCATTACTTGGGACATGTGAGGGCGCATTGTCTAATTGGATCCATATGGTCTCACCTGCGAGCTCTTGAGGCCAAACTGCTTGAATAGCTGGTAGTACCTTTTCAATCAAAAATTGCCTTGACGTTTATCTCTTTACTAAGATTGTTTTAGTGATTAGTGTCCCTCTTGGACGATAATCACTTTTCCTTGGCGCTGGCTCCTACAAACAACAACCCAAATCAAGTTAGATTAAGTACTGATGTGCATAATGAATAAAAGAATTAAAGGTTGAAATTCACCTTTTTGATAAAGGGCCAAATGCCTATCTTCCCATCAAAAATGCAAATACCTTCTGCATTGTATCTAGGCCTGGCGATAGCAACCAAAAACATGATTTTGCCAATGGCGTTCTTATTTTGCACAGTCCTATGTGGGTCTTCTTCTGATGGAAGCTTGTAGAATTTCATGGTCTTCTGAGTAGTGTTAAACCACTTTTCATCTATATGCATTATGTTTCGCATATCCCTGAACGTGGGTCTATTTTGCAAACTTTGCTGGTCAAACATAAAGAGACAAAATTGCAGCCTGGCCTTTTTGTTTGCTTCCTTCAAATATGGTTTGAGTGAGCTTGAATGCCTGTCGAGCAAGCCATCCGTAAACACCCTATGTAGTGTGCTTTTCTTCACACCCAAAGCTCTTGCGAGGCTGCGTATAGTTCTCCTTTGACTCCAAGGAATCTCAGCAACCATATTGAGGTCAACTACAATCCTTTTATGCCCACTGTTTTTCGGCTTCCTTGATCTTACATCAACGGGTACGCCTTGTCGAAGACACTCCTTCGATCTCCTCCAAACACGCCTAACCTTGTGCACTGAAACATGGAACATGTTTGCAACTTCTCTAGTTGTGGTCTTCTTTAATTTCTGATTGCCACTTCTTGCTAGCAATTCTTCATAAATACCAGCCCTTTGCAAATCTGTTAAATTCTTGTATTTGTCTTCATCATAAACTTGCTCATTATCTTGTTCCTCTTGCTCGACATGCATGTCTTCTTCTGGTGTTGAATCATACATGGCTTCATCTAGTTCTGAATCATCAAGCTCTTCTTCCTCAAACCGAATTTCTATGTCGCTTGCATACACACCATAGTCCTCCTGGTCAACTTCAAGGTTATGTAGAGCTTCAATCATTGCTTGCACTTCCTCTTCTATGCTCTGGAAAACACCACCTCGTTCTTCAAGTTCATCGTCTACAAGATCAGGATTAGCTATTGTATGCAAAATAATTGAACAAGAAGAGTTGAATAGATCAGCAAAGAGTACCTGGGTAAAAGTGCAATTATCCCTAGGTGGTTTTGGTAATTCCTAACAACATATAGCTCATTGAGCTAATACTATTTCAAAATAAATATTTCAGGAAAGCTCAATGATTGGCGTGGCATGGATTAGAAATGTGGACCCCTCAAAATGCTAAGGACAAAATATTGGCTCAAGCTTTAAAGCTCAAGACTCTACATTTTACCTTTTAGTGATCCAAGATCACATTGAGTCCATAGAAAAAGCCAATACTATTAAAAGGGGATGAGGTGTTGCTTAATGAGCTACTTGCTCAAAATGCTTAGTGATATGCTCCAAAACCCTCAACCACTTTCTCATATCCACATATGTCCCAAACCAAAAGTCAAACTCGGCCCCACCGAAACTTTCTATCCGGCGCCACCGAGTTCAGTTGACATAGCCACTGCCACAAAACCCTAGTCTTTTCGGTCTCACCGAGATGGGATTGCAAACTCTCTGTTTCCCTTCGTAACATTTTGGTCCAACCGAAATGAGCGATCGGTCCCACCGAGTTCGCAATGAAAACTTTATGTTTCCCCTTCGTAATGTTTCGGTCCAACCGAGATGAGTGAATCAGTCCCACCGAGTTTGCCTGGCCAACTCTCTGGTTAGCTTATTACCAAAATCGGTCCCACCGAGTTTGTGTAATAGGTCTCACCGAGATTACGTTATGCCCTAACCCTAATGATATTGATCTCACCGAGTTGACATGTCGGTCTCACCGAAAATCCTAATGTTCACATTTTGAACTAGATCAGTCCAACCAAGTTTCATTATTTGGTCCCACCGAGTTTCATTATTCGGTCCCACCGAGTTTGGTGATTTGTGTGTAACGGTTAGATTTTTTGTGGAGGCTATATGTACCCCTCCACCCACTCTTCATTCATGGAGATAGCCATCAGAACATGCCTACACTTCCATCATACATTTTCTGAGAGAGAACCACCTACTCATGTGTTGAGGTCAAGATATTCCATTCCAACCATATGAATCTTGATCTCTAGCCTTCTCCAAGTTACTTTCCACTCAAATCATCTTTCCACCAAATCCAAATAAGTGAGAGAGAGTTGAGTGTTGGGGAGACTATCATTTGAAGCACAAGAGCAAGGAGTTCATCATCAACACACCATCTATTACCTTTAGGAGAGTGGTGTCTCTTAGATTGGTTAGGTGTCACTTGAGAGCCTCCGTCAAGATTGTGGAGTTGAACCAAGGAGTTTGTACGGGCAAGGAGATCTCCTACTTCATGAAGATCTACCCTAGTGAGGCAAGTGCTTCGTGGGCGATGGCCATGGTGGGATAGACAAGGTTGCTTCTTCGTGGACCCTTCGTGGGTGGAGCCCTCCGTGGACTCACGCAACCGTTACCCTTCGTGGGTTGAAGTCTCCATCAACGTGGATGTACGATAGCACCACCTATCGGAACCACGCCAAAAATCTCCGTGTCTACATTGCGTTTGCTCCCTCCAAACTCCTCCCTTTACCTTCATGTGCAATGTTTTACATTCCGTTGCTATACTCTTAGACTTGCATGTGTAGGTTGTTTACTTGACTAGTGCTAAGTTGCTAAAATCTGCCAAGACTTAAAATTGGGAAAAGGCTAGATTTTTATTTGGTCAAGCAGTCTAATCACCCCCCTCTAGACATACTTTTGATCCTACAAGTGGTATCAGAGCTTTGGTCTCCATTTGCCTTGATTTCCATAGCTTTTGGTGATCATAGCCTTGGTTTCACAACCTAGGAGAGTATGGCATCTAGCGAGGGAAATTACCACCGTAGAGGTCCTTACTTTGATGGTACTAATTTTGCTAGTTGGAAGCATAAGATGAAAATGCATATTCTTGGACATAACCCTACCATTTGGGCTATTGTGTGTATTGGCTTGCAAGGTGAATTCTTTGATGGGAGAGAACCGAACCGTGAAGCTACCGTGGAAGAGTTGAAGATGCTGCAATACAATGCTCAAGTTTGTGATATTCTCTTCAACGGATTGTGCCCCGAAGAATTCAACAAAGCCAACCATCTTGAGAATGCAAAGGAAATTTGGGATACTTTGATTAATATGCACAAAGTGTTGGGAAACGTAGCAATAATTCAAAAATTTCCTACGTGTCACCAAGATCAATCTAGGAGATACTAGCAACGGAGAGAGGGAGTGCATCTTCATACCCTTGAAGATCGCTAAGCGGAAGCGTTACTAGAACACAGTTGGTGGAGTCATACATGCAGCGATTCATATTGCGGTCGATTCCGATCTAAGCGCCGAACAACGGCGCCTCCGCATTCAACACACGTACAGCCCGGGGACGTCTCCTCCTTATTGATCCAGCAAGGGGAGAGGAGAAGTTGAGGGAGAACTCCGACAGCACGACGGCATGGTGGTGATGGAGCTCGTGGTTCTCCGGCAGGGCTTCGCCAAGCGCTACGGAGGAGGAGGAGGTGTAGGAGAGGGGAGGGGATGCGCCAGGGGAAGGGTCTCGGTCTTCTGGCAGCCCTCCCACCCCCACTATGTATAGGAGAAGGGGAGAGGGGGCCGGCCCCTTCAGATCCCATCTAGGGGAGGGGCGGCGGCCAGGGAGGGGACCCTAGATGGGTTTTGGGCGCCCCCACCCCTAGGAGACTTGCCCCCCAAGCCAGGAGGGGAGGCTGCCCTTGGGGAGGCGCCCCCACCTCTCCTGGTTACGTGAGATGGGGTGGGAGGGGCGCACAGCCCCTTAGTGGGCTGGTGTGCCCCTTCCCTTTGGCCCATAAGCCCCCCCGCCCAACACTTGCCGGGGCCTCCGAAACCACTTTCGGACACGCTGGTCGTCACCCAATACCCCGGGAACAATTCTGGACTCCAATACCCTTCGTCCAATATATCGATCTTCACCTCTGAACCATTCCGGAACTCCTCGTCACATCCAGGATCTCATCCGGGACTCCGAACAACCTTCGGTAACCACATACTATTTCCCATAACAACTCTAGCGTCACCGAACCTTAAGTGTGTAGACCCTACGGGTTCGCGAACCATGTAGACATGACCGAGACATCTCTCCAGCCAATAACCAATAGAGGGATCTGGATACCCATATTGGCTCCCACATGTTCCATGATGATATCATCGGATGAACCACGATGTCGGGGATTCAATCAATCCCACATACAATTCCCTTTGTCTATCGGTATGTTACTTGCCCGAGATTCGATCGTCGGTATCCCTATACCTTGTTCTATCTCGTTACCGGCAAGTCTCTTTACTTGTTCCGTAACGCATGATCCCGTGGCTAACTCATTAGTCACACTGAGCTCATTATGATGATGCATTACCGAGTAGGCCCAGAGATACCTCTCCGTCACACGGAGTGACAAATCCCAGTCTCGATTCGTGCCAACTCAACAGACACTTTCAGAGATACCGTAGTGTGCCTTTATAGCCACCCAGTTACATGGTGACGTTTGGCACACCCAAAGCATTCCTACGGTATCCGGGAGTTGCACAATCTCATGGTCTAAGGAAATGATACTTGGCATTAGAAAAGCTTTAGCAGACGAACTATACGATCTTGTGCTATGCTTAGGATTGGGTCTTGTCCATCACATCATTCTCCTAATGATGTGATCCCGTTATTAATGACATCCAATGTCCATGGTCAGGAAACCATAACCATCTATTGATCAACGAGCTAGTCAACTAGAGGCTTACTCGGGACATGTTGTGGTCTATGTATTCACACATGTATTACGGTTTCCAGCTAATACAATTATAGCATGAACAATGGACAATTATCAAGAACAAGGAAATACAATAATAACCATTTTATTATTGCCTCTAGGGCATATTTCCAACAGTCTCCCACTTGCACTAGAGTCAATAATCTAGTTCACATCACTATGTGATTGTAATGAATCCAACACCCATGGGGTTTGTTCATATCTCACTTGTGAGAGAGGTTTGTTAGTCAATAGGTCTGAACCTTTCAGATCCATGTGTGCTTTACAAATCTCTATGTCATCTTGTAAATGCAGCTACCACACACTACTTGGAGCTATTCCAAATAACTGCTCTACTATACGAATCCGATTTACTACTCAGAGTCATCCGGATTAGTGTCAAAGTTTGCATCAACGTAACCCTTTACGATGAACTCTTTTACCACCTCCATAATCAAGGAAACTCCTTAGTCCACTAGTTACTAAGGATAAGTTCGACCGCTGTCATGTGATCCATTCCTGGATCACTCTTGTACCCCTTGACTGACTCATGGCAAGGCACACTTTAGGTGCGGTACACAGCATAGCATACTGTAGAGCCTACGTCTAAAGCATAGGGGACGACCTTCGTCCTTTCTCTCTCTTCTGTCGTGGTCAGGTCTTGAGTCTTACTCAATACTCACACCTTGTAACACAACCAAGAACTCCTTCTTTGCTGATCTATTTTGAACTCCTTCACAATCTTGTCACAGTATGTATTCATTTGAAAGTACTATTAAGCGTTTTTTATCTATCCTTATAAATCTTGATGCTCAATTTTCAAGTAGCTTAATCCATGTTTTCCATTGAAAAACACTTTTCAAATAACCCTGTATGCTTTCCAGAAATTCTACATCATTTCTGATCAACAATATGTTAACAACATATACTCATCAAAAATTCTATAGTGCTCCCACTCACTTCTTTGGAAATACAAGTTTCTCATAAACTTTGTATAAACCCAAAATTCTCATCAAAGCGTACATTCCAACTCCGAGATGCTTACTCCAGTCCTTAGAAGGATTGCTGAAGCTTTGCATACTTGTTAGCATCTTTCAGGATTGACAAAACCTTCTGGTTGTATCACATACAACCTTTCCTCAAGAAAAACGTTGAGGAAACAATGTTTTGTCATCCTATCTGCAAGATTTCATAAATAATGCCGTAACTGCTAACATAAGTCCAATAGACTCTTAGCATCGCTACGAGTGATAAAGTCTCATCGTAGTTAACTCCTTGAACTTGTCGGAAAACATCTTAACGACAAGTCGAGCTTTCTTAATGGTGACACTTACCATCATTGTCCGTCTTCCTTTTAAAATCCATCTGCACCCAACAGCCTTACTACCATCAAGTAGTTCTTCCAAAGTCTATACTTTGTTTTTTATACATGGATCCTCTCTCGGATTTTATGGCCTCGAGCCATTCATCGGAATCCGGGCCCACCATCGCTTCTCCATAGCTCGTAGGTTCATTGTTGTCTAGCAACATGACTTCCAAGACAGGATTACGTACCACTCTGAAGTAGTACGCATCCTTGTCGACCTATGAGGTTTGGTAGTGACTTGATCCGAAGTTTCATGATCACTATCATAAGCTTCCACTTCAATTGGTGTATGTGCCACAGGAACAACTTCATGCGCCCTGCTACACACTAGTTGAAGTGACGGTTCAATAACCTCATCAAGTCTCCATCATCATCCCACTCAATTCTTTCGAGAGAAACTTTTCCTCGAGAAAGGACCCGTTTCTAGAAACAATCACTTTTGCTTTCGGATCTGAAATAGGAGGTATACCCAACTATTTTGGGTATTCTATGAAGATGCATTTATCCGCTTTGGGTTCGAGCTTATCAGCCTAAAACTTTTTCACATAAGCGTCGCAGCCCCAAACTTTTAAGAAATGACAGCTTAGGTTTTTCTAAACCATAGTTCACACGGTGTCGTCTCAACGGAATTGCGTGGTGCCCTATTTATAGTGAATGCGGTTGTCTCTAATGCCTAACCCATAAACGATAGTGGTAATTCGATAAGAGACATCATGGTATGCACCATATCCAATAGGGTGCAGTTATGATGTTCGGACACACCATCACACTATGGTGTTCCAGGCGGTATTAGTTGTGAAACAATTTCCACAATGTCTTAATTGTGTGCCAAACTCATAACTTAGATATTCATCTCTATGATCATATCATACAAATTTTATCCTCTTGTCACGATGATCTTCAACTTCACTCTAAAATTACTTAAACCTTTCAATAATTCAGACTTGTGTTTCATCAAGTAAATATACTCAGCATCTACTCAAATCATCTGTGAAGTAAGAACATAATGATATCCACTGCGTGCCTCAGCACTCATTGGACTGCACACATCAAAATGTATTACTTCCAACAAGCTGCTTTTTGTTCCATCTTACTGAAAACGAGGCCTTTCAGTCATCTTGCCCATGTGGTATGATTTGCATGTCTCAAGTGATTCAAAATCAAGTGAGTCCAAACGATCCATCTGTATGGAGTTTCTTCATGCATATCTACCAATAGACATGGTTCGCATGTCTCAATCTTTTCAAAAACGAGTGAGTCCAAAGATCCATCAACATGGAGCTTCTTCATGCGTTTTATACCAACATGACTCAAATGGCAGTGCCACAAGTATGTGGTACTATCATTACTATCTTATATCTTTTGGCATGAACATGTGTATCACTATGATCGAGATTCAATAAACCATTCATTTTGGGTGCAAGACCATTGAAGGTATTATTCAAATAAACAGAGTAACCATTATTCTCCTTAAATGAATAACCGTATTGCGATAAACATAATCCAATCATGTCTATGCTCAATGCAAACACCAAATAACAATTATTTAGGTTTAACACCAATCCCGATGGTAGAGGGAGCGTGCGATGTTTGATCACATCAACCTTGGAAACACTTCCAACACATATCGTCATCTCACCTTTAGCTAGTCTCCGCAGCCTTTTATTTCGAGTTACTAACACTTAGCAACCGAACCGGTATTTTTTACCCTGGTGCTACTAGGAGTACTAGTAAAGTACACAATAATATAACGTATATTCAAAATACCTCTGTAGACCTTGCCAGCCTTCTCATCTACCAAGTATCTAGGGTAGTTCTGCTTCAATGACCGTTCCCCTCATTATAGAAGCACTTAGTCTCGGGTTTGGGTTCAACCTTGGGTTTCTTCACTAGAGTAGCAACTGATTTGCCGTTTCATGAAGTATCCCTTCTTTCCCTTGCCCTTCTTGAAACTAGTGGTTTAACCATCAACAATTGATGCTCCTACTTGATTTCTACTTTCGCGGTGTCAAAAATCGTGAGTTTCTCAAGGATCATCATGTCTATCCCTGATATGTTATAGTTCATCACGAAGCTCTAATAGCTTGGTGGCAGTGACTATGGAGAACCATCACTATCTCATCTGGAAGATTAACTCCCACTCGATTCAAGCGATTGTAGTACTCAAACAATCTGAGCACATGCTCAAGGATTGAGCTTTTCTCCCTTAGTTTGCAGGCTTAAGAAACTTGTCAGAGGTCTCATACCTCTTGACGTGGGCACTAGTCTGAAATCCCAATTTCAGTCTTTGGAACATCTCATATGTTCTGCGACGTTTCAAAAACGTCTTTGGTGCCACCATTCTAAACCGTTAGCATTATGCACTGAACTATAACGTAGTCATCAAAACGCGTATGTCAGATGTTTCCCACCATCTACAGACGACGCTCGAGGTTTAGCACACCGAGCGGTGCATTAAGGACATAAGCCTTTTGTGCAGCAATGAGGATAATCCTCAGTTGACGGACCGAGTCCGCATAATTTCTACTATCAACTTTCAACTAAATTTTCTCTAGGAATTATCTTAAACAGTAGAACTGAAGTGTAAGCTACGACATATTTTGCAAAGACCTTTTGACTATGTTCATGATAATTAAGTTCATCTGATTATTTAATGAACTCCCACTTAGATAGACATCCCTCTAGTCATCTAAGTGATACATGATCCGAGTCAACTAGGTCGTGTCCGATCATCATGTGAGACGGACTAGTCATCACTGGTGAACATCTTCATGTTGATCATATCTACTATAAGACTCATGTTCGACCTTTCGGTCTCTTGTGTTCCGAGGCCATGTCTGTACATGCTAGGCTTGTCAAGTCAACCTAAGTGTTTCGCATGTGTAAATCTGGCTTACACCCGTTGTATGCGAACGTTAGAATCTATCACACCCGATCATCACGTGGTGCTTTGAAACAACGAACCTTCGCAATGGTGCACAGTTAGGGGGAACACTTTCTTGAAATTTTAGTGAGGGATCATCTTATTTATGCTACCGTCGTTCTAAGCAAATAAGATGTAAACATGACAAACATCACATGCAAATCATAAAGTGACATGATATGGCCAATATCATCTTGCGCCTTTGATCTCCATCTTCGAGGCGCGGCATGAACACCATCATCACCGACATGACACCATGATCTCCATCATCATGATCTCCATCATCGTGTCTTCATGAAGTTGCCTCGCCAACTACTACTTCTACTACTATGGCTAATGGTTAGCAATAAAGTAAAATAATTGCATGGCATTTTCATTGACACGTGGGTCATAAATAAATTAAGACAACTCCTATGGCTCCTGCCGGCTGTTATACTCATCGACATGCAAGTCGTGATTCCTATTACAAGAACATGATCAATCTCATACATCACATATATCATTCATCACATCCTATTGGCCATATCACATCACATAGCATACCCTGCGAAAACAAGTTAGACGTCCTCTAATTGTTGTTGCATGTTTTTCATTGCTGCTATGGGTTTCTAGCAAGAACGTTTCTTACCTACGCAAAACCACAATGGTGATATGCCAATTGCTATTTACCCTTCATAAGGACCCTTTTCATCGAATCCGATCCGACTAAAGTGGGAGAGACAGACACCCGCCAGCCACCTTATGCATCAAGTGCATGTCAGTCGGTGGAACCAGTCTCACGTAAGCGTACGTGTAAAGTCGGTCCGGGCCGCTTCATCCCACAATGCCGCCGGATCAAGATAAGACTAGTAATGCTAAGAAAATTGAACAAATCATCGCCCATAACTGCTTTGTGTTCTACTCATGCATAGAATTTACACATAGACCTAGCTCATGATGCCACTGTTGGGGAACGTAGCAATAATTCAAAATTTTCCTATGTGTCACCAAGATCAATCTAGGAGATACTAGCAACGAGAAAGAGGGAGTGCATCTTCATACCCTTGAAGATCGCTAAGCGGAAGCGTTACAAGAACGCGGTTGGTGGAGTCGTACACGCAGCGATTCAGATCGGGGTCGATTCCGATCTAAGCGCCGAACAACGGCGCCTCCGCGTTCAACACACGTACAGCCCGGGGACGTCTCCTCCTTCTTGATCTAGCAAGGGGAGAGGAGAAGTTCAAGGATAACTCTGACAGCATGACGGCGTGGTGGTGATGGAGCTCGTGGTTCTCCGGCAGGGCTTCGCCAAGCGCTACGGAGGAGGAGGAGGTGTAGGAGAGGGGAGGGGCTGCGCCAGGGGAAGGGTCTCGGTCTTCTGGCAGCCCTCCCACCCCCACTATTTATTGGAGAATGGGAGAGGGGGCCAGCCCCTTCAGATCCCATCTAGGGGAGGGGCGGCGGCCAGGGAGGGAACCCTAGATGGGTTTTGGGCGCCCCCACCCCTAGGAGACTTGCCCCCCAAGCCAGGAGGGGAGGCTGCCCTTGGGGAGGCGCCCCCACCTCTCCTGGTTACGTGAGATGGGGTGGGAGGGGCGCACAGCCCCTTAGTGGGCTGGTGTGCCCCTTCCCTTTTGCCCATAAGGCCCCCCCAACACTTGCCGGGGCCTCCAAAACCACTTTCGAACACGCTGGTCGTCACCCGATACCCCCGGAACAATTCCGGACTCCAATACCCTTCGTCCAATATATCGATCTTCACCTCCGGACCATTCTGGAACTCCTCGTCACGTCCGGGATCTCATTCGGGACTCCAAACAACCTTCGGTAACCACATACTATTTCCCATAACAACTCTAGCATCACTGAACCTTAAGTGTGTAGACCCTACGGGTTCGGGAACCATGCAGACATGACCGAGACATCTCTGCAAACAATAACCAATAGCGGGATCTGGATACCCATATTGGCTCCACATGTTCCATGATGATCTCATCAAATGAACCACGATGTCGGGGATTCAATCAATCCCGCATACAATTCCCTTTGTCTATCAGTATGTTACTTGCCCGAGATTCGATTGTCGGTATCCCTATACCTTGTTCAATCTCGTTACCAGCAAGTCTCTTTACTCGTTCCGTAACGCATGATCTCGTGGCTAACTCATTAGTCACACTGAGCTCATTATGATGATGCATTACCGAGTGGGCCCAAAGATACCTCTCCGTCACACGGAGTGACAAATCCCAGTCTCGATTCGTGCCAACTCAACAGACACTTTCGGAGATACCCGTAGTGTGCCTTTATAGCCACCCAGTTACGTTGTGACATTTGGCACACCCAAAGCATTCCTACGGTATCTGGGAGTTGCACAATCTCATGGTCTAAGGAAATGATACTTGACATTAGAAAAGCTTTAGCAGACGAACTATACGATCTTGTGCTATGCTTAGGATTGGGTATTGTCCATCACATCATTCTCCTAATGATGTGATCCTGTTATCAATGACATTCAATGTCCATGGTCAGGAAACCATAACCATCTATTGATCAACGAGCTAGTCAACTAGAGGCTTACTAGGGACATGTTGTGGTCTATGTATTCACACATGTATTACGGTTTCCAGTTAATACAATTATAGCATGAACAATAGACAATTATCATGAACAAGGAAATACAATAATAACCATTTTATTATTGCCTCTAGGGCATATTTCCAATGCAAAGATACTGACTCCATCAAGGAATCCAAATTGGATGTTCTTCAAAGTCAACTTGACAAGTTCAAAATGAAGGATGGTGAAGGTGTCGCTGAAATGTACTCTAGGCTTGCTCTCATCACAAATGGGATTGCCCGCTTAGGAAGTGAAGAGATGACCGATACATTCATCATCAAGAAGATCCTAAGGGCCTTGGATGGAAAATATGATATTGTGTGCACATTGATCCAAATGATGCCCAATTACAAAGATCTCAAGCCAACGGAAGTCATTGGAATAATTGTTGCTCGTGAGATGTCACTTAAGGATAAGGAAGAGCTTCACAACAAGTCAAGTGGTGCTTACAAAGCCTCATGTGATGCTCCCACATCATCAAGTGAGAAACAAGCCTTCAATGAAGAATTGAGCCTAATGGTGAAGAAGTTCAACAAGTTCTACAAGAGTAGAAGCAAGGAAATAAGTTCCAAGTCAAGGTCCTACAATGACAAAAGATCTTCGAGTCGTGAATGTAATTGCTACAATTGTGGAAGACCCGGACACTACTCCAATGAGTGTACGGCTCCCTACAAAAGAAGAGAAGATTCTCCCAAAAGAAGAAGTAGAAGAGAAGAATCACCGCCAAGAGAGAGAAGGAGTAGAGATGATCGTTATGAACGAAGAACATCACGGAGAAGCAAGGATTCGAAAAGGAAGAACAAATCATCAAGGAGCTACACAAAACGAAGACATCAAGCTCATGTTGGTGAATGGGTATCCGGCTCCAACTCCGGCAATCACTCCGAGAGAAGTTATCATTCCGACTCCGAATATACTCAAGATGAAGCTGTTGCCGGTCTAGAACTTGTGTCAACCAACTCCTATGACATATTTGAGTCACCAAATGAAGGAATTGGAAGATACTTCATGGCTAAAGGCCCAAAGGTATCACACCCCGAGTATGTTGATTTCAATAGTGATGAAGATGATTTGCTAAGTGATGATGATTTACTTGTTGACAATTCTAGTGATGAAAACTATGATGAACTTGCTATTAATCATTTTAATCAAGATAAAACGAATGACAATGTGAAGAAGGAAATTGAGTGTCTAAATAAAGAACTAAACACTCTTAAGTTAGCTCATGAAACTACCTTGGAAAATCATCGAGAGCTTTTAAAGACTCATGAAAAGTTACACTTTGAAAAGCTCAACCTTGAGCAAGAGCGTGGGTTCTTAAAAGTGATCAATGATGGTCTTCGCAAGAAAAGTTCTTCTTACATTGCCAAGCGTTTACTCTTTTCTACTTACATGCCATAAGTTAAATCTAGCAACAAGAGTAAGAAGGATTCTTATTCTAGTAGTAAACATAATCATGCTAAATCCAATGTTGTTGCTTATAGTAGTTCTCCTGATTCCACTAATGATTCTCTTAGCCAAGTTACATTTGAGCAAGAAAATAGCTTATTGAAGGGAATTATAGAGAAAGGTGTTTACAAGAGCCTTGCTGGGAGTAAGCAACTTGAGGAAATTGTACGCAAGCAAGGAAGACACCGGAAGAATCAAGGAATTGGTTTTGAATGAAGATTCAATGCCAATGGAGTTGAGTGGGAAGAAGATCAATACCCCAAGAAGAAGTTTGTTCCTCAACAAGAGAAGTATGATCCTACTTCTTTCCAAGGAACACAAGCTCAAGATGATCTTCCACCACAAGACCACAAGCAAAAAGGAAAGGATAAGCTTTAGGAGGAGATTGATGCATTTGAAGAAGCTCCCAAGGCCTTGGTCAAGTGGGTTCCCAAGACTACATCAAGTACGACTACAACTCCAAGGATTCCCATCAAGATGGTGTGGATCCCGGAGAAAAAGAACTAGAGTGTTCTTGAGGGTGACTCCGCCAACATACTTCATTCATATCTTTTGGCAAGGACATGTGCAAACAACTTCCATATCTTGCACTAGTTCAAGGAGTCGCAAACCCTCTTGTTGGTAAGACAAGGGACAAGGTAACCTAATGCTTTCATGCACATCATCTTATGTGAAAATCACTCTATGTCTATGGATATCCTTGTTTGTTCCTTGTGGGACTAACCCGTGTAGGTATTGAAAGTGCAACTCAATCCAATGGATTGCTCCAAATGATCTACATCAAAATTGAGCATCTACATCTTCAACACCTACATGAAGTCATCATCGACAAAACCCAAGGTTAGTTCATCCCTCTTAGGGGGGATATCACATCTAGGGGGAGCTTTACTCTAATCAATTGAGCTAAAGCAACTCTAATGGTGTGAACACAACAATGCTTTATGTAAAAGTGGCAACCCCACTTGTGCTTAAACGATGTGTATGACCTACGATCAAATGTTCTCATTTGACTCCTTAGTCAATATACTCATATATAGATGACCTAGTCATCGCCAATTGCTTGATAGATGCTAGAGTGTTTGTTCATGCTTTGCCACATATTTCATTTGCCATCTTATTGTGTGAGCATGTTGGTTGCATATTTTATTCATTTGAGGACATACACTTGTTGTCGGAGTAAATAGCCATGGGTAGCCTCTAGCCGGCTTCCCCTGGCCCTTCTGAAAAAATTACAAGCCCGTCCGGCTCTCAAGAACCCAAGACATGGGGCCGCCTTCCCCTTGCTGGCTGTCATCCAGGCCGGCTTTTGGAAGGCGGCCCGACTTTAGCCCTCATGAAGAAAGCCACGGGGGGGGGGGGGGGGCGACTTCGGGAAGCCGGACGCGAGAAGGCCGACTCCAAGAAGCCGGCTCCCATAAAGCGGTCGAGACCGTACCCTCAAAGTTTGCATCCACCTAGCGGCGATGTGACGGGGCGTGGCTATAGTGGAGCATGCCACCCCCGAATCCCGGAGCACGCCTGGCACAGTGCGCCATACGGAGTGGGCATGACCCGTCCGGCGCGGCACTGTTGCCATGTTGACCCTGGTGTCACCCACGACGGGCCGCCAGCGCGGCCCACAGACGGTGGGCCCCTTCAGGCAGAGAGACACCCGAAGGCGGCCACGCCTCCCCCCAGTCGGCCCAAGACAGAGCCGGCTCCCCGCAGCCGGCCTGCCACCTCCCTCGAAGGAGACTCCCCATTAAGGAGACAAGACGCGATGAGGCTACAGCGATCGCCCGATGGGCGGTGGCACTGTAGCCGCGCCTACCACGACGAAGCCCACGTCACCAAGATGGAGCCACAGTGATCAGCCGCCGACCAGGTCCTGGACAGTGGGGCCTGCCTATTGACCAAGGGGTCAGCAGCCGGCGGGACCCACCAGTCGGCGGGCCCCACCAGTCGGCGCAGAAGCTGGTGAGCGCAGTCACAGACGGCTGGGCCCAGCGCCCAGTCGGATTACCATTGTACCCCCGGGGGGTAGGCCTAAATAAACCCCCCGGGGCACCCATGCAAAGGGTTCGACCCCCTGCTAGTCCTAGACACCACACAAGGAGAAGAAGCAGGCTAGTCGTGCCCTTCTTCCTCCTCCCACCGAACAGCTCAAGGAGCATTGTGTAGCTACTTGTCCATCTAGTGATCATGCGGAGACCCCGCAGAGCAGCAGTAGGGGTGTTATCTCCACGAAGAGCCCCGAAGCTGGGTAAGATCCGTCGGCGTGCATGTCTTCGCCTTATCCCGTTTCCAGGCACCGGCGACGTCTTACTGGCTCCCACAATGATAAGCCATCCGTTGGCATATGTCGCACCTACCACCCGACACTTGTTGTTTTGATTGTTTGGTGTTTTTCTCTTTTGCCAAGTGGATGGACAAGAATTCCTAAGAACTCCCTCTAGCTATTTATGCTTTTCTCGTCTCAAACTCTATTCATGCTACATCACAAAGTTTGATCAAGTCTCGGAGTCCCCGATTCATCATAGACTTGAACTTCCAAAACCTCTTTGTGCATTTAGGTATGACCGAGTCATCCACTTTGGTCACACCGAGTTCACTAAGTTGATCTAGGTTTTCCATCTCGGTGCAACCGATTTGAACTTTTCGGTCACACCGATAGGATCGGGATATATATATACCCACGGATGAGATTTTGGAAATTTCTTCAAACTCCTCAGCCCGCGCGTGTGTCCTGCTCTGCCTCCTCGGGTCTCCGGATCATCTCCTCCTCACCACCGACCTCCCGCCGCTGGTTTCCAACGCCATCAACGGAAATCTGCTCCTCCATTGCCGCCGTAGCGAACCTCCGCCGAACTAGGGTATGGGTTCGACTCTATGTGCTAATTCCTTAACTCCAATTCATAGCACATTACTTTGCCATGATCATGACCACTTATGCAAATAATCCATCCACTGAAAACTTCCTTTAGGTTAGATTAGATTTGAAAATTTAGGGTTAGGTCTCCGCCGAATTCATCTCGGACCAACCGAATTGTAGAAATCGGTCTCACCGATTTGGCTTAGGCCATAGCACACTCATTTTTGGTCTGACCGAAAATTGCAAATCGGTGTGACCTAGTTTGATTCTCTGTGAAACCCTAGCAGTCTCGATGCCACCGAACTGTGACTCGGTCTGACCGAGTTCACTAGTTTAGGTTCCAAAAGCTGCTTCGGTATCACCGAGTTTATCAAATTGGTAGCTCCGAAATGCTTTCTGTGGAGAACTTAAACTAAGTTTTTCAGTCATCTGTTTTGCAAAAACTCTGTACTTTGTGATGCTCATCCACTCTACCTCATCTACATCTATTCACAGGGTTTGATGTCAGTGATTGCCAAGATGTATGACCAGAGTGGCAGTCAGAACAAATTTGAGGAACATGTGCAATTGAGTGAGGGTTCAGATCCCTCAAGCAGCTATGATGAGGGCAGTAGAAGCACACCCAGTAACTTGCCCAAGGCAGCCAATAGAGCAAGGAAGAAGAAAACCTCAGACTCTGAGGATGAAGACTATGTGGCTATTGAGGATGAGGCCACCTCAAAGAAGAAAGTGTTGAAGAAGGAGTATGGCTCAACTGCTACAACAAAGCTAGGGATGCACAAGAAGGCACCTGCCAAGAGAATGCCAACATCTAAGCCTAGGAAAGCAGCCTTGGAAGAAACTATGGAGTTCACTCTTGAACCCAAAGAGGCTGGAGAAGGCAAGAAGAGAAAGGAGAGGGTCAAGAAGACCACTGCCAAAATCCTAGGGAGATTATCCATGTTTAAGGATCCAGCAGAAGAAGAGGAAGAGGATGCTCCAGCACCCAAAGCTCAGAAGCTTATGGGAGATGCTATTAAGTCAGGGGTTGCAACATCAAAGCCCAAGTCTGCTCCCAAAGCTCAAGCTCGGAAGTCAAAGCCCAAGAGAAACACTAGAATTATTCCTGCTGAAGAGAAGAACAAGGCCCCAGTGCCTCAAGCTGAAGAAGAGGATGATGAGTCTCTTGTTTTGAGGAAATTGAAACCCAAGATCCCAGACCACAATGATGCTCATCCTGTCGTGGGTTTGTCACGGCAGATGTCCTTGTGAAAGGACTTGGTCGTTGAGCCATCGCTACGGGTTAGCTTTAAGCGGTTAAACCAGACAAAGGGACACGGGGAATTTTATACTAGTTCGTCCCCTTCGAGGAAGGTAAAAGCCTATGTCTAGTTGTGATTGGTATTGCTAGGGTTTCAAAGGCCAGGGAGCGAATCCGCTTTGTCTAGCTCTCGAGTTGTTGTCTGTTGTCCTGAACCGCTGCCGGGTCGTCCCCTTATATACATGGGCGGCGCACGTCGGTTTACAGAGTCCCGAGACCGGCTCATAAACGTGTCCGGTTCGGTCTCCACTCTTTCTATCTTACAATACAAGTTTCATACAAATGTCGGTTCATGGCTACGGGCCTTAAACCGGTTCTGGGCCCTGGACCTTTCCTCTTTTGTCTACATGGGCTTCAAGCATAATCAACTACGGATGAAGTTAACCCGGCCTTTCCTGGCCGGTTTACGCCCAGTAGTAATATCCCCAACATTAGGCCCCAGATTGATTTGAACAGGTTCATGTCAATCCTTAGTAAAAACATTGTCTTCAACATCTTCTCATAATTTAGTAAACCGCCATGACATCATCTTCTCGAATCGTGGTAAACCGTCGTGACGTCATCTGTTTAAAAACTGTGTATGACACATCTTCATTAATGGGTCTCTGACAATCGAGGCGACAGCTCCTCCTCACTTCCAAATTTATGGCCCCTCGATTTTCGCGCCTGACACTTATCCCTTGCCTTTATAAATAGGACCGAGGGGTCATTTTCAACTTTTCCCCCTCGTGCCTCTTCGCATCGTCTTCCTTGCGCTGCTCAGCCTCTGGAGCTCCGCCGCCGCCGTCGACCGTCGCCTCTACTCCGACCCTGGCCGCTGCATCACCCTGAACGCACCAGAATACTGCGGCGCCTTTCCGCTTCCTCACCAGCTCCGGTAAGTTCTCTGCTTTTTTCGCCACAGATCTGTTCTAGGGTTTCGACATTCTTCGCAGTTCTTCTGAAGTTCATTAGTGCTTCAGTGATGTTCTTCCCTGTTCTGCCTTTAGTCTGTAGATGGACACTTCATGCTTGACGTATCCCTTGCCGTAGCTAACCTACCATTGTCATCACAAACCCTTATGCGCAAAGAACTGATCTAGTCCTTCATAAATTGCTTCGGTTCTGCACCCCTTCTAGATCCAATTAGTTTTGCTTTTCTGTCTTATCTTAGATCCGAAAATTTTATATGTCACGGTGAGATCTGTTTCTATGTCCCTATGAGATATGTTTCTCCTTGCACCAATATAGGCGGTTCTAACCTTGTATAAGCAATCTATGCCATTAGCCCTCTGATAAACCGGAGGAGCATTTTACCTTCATAATTATGCTTCGGTTTAACAGCGACTGAGTAATCCTGCATTAGTCTCCGATTTACACCATTTCACATATCAGTATGTTTCTTACTCCCTTGTCTCTTGCATATAATCATGCGTAATTTATAAACTGGCCTTTCATTTTCAGCTTGTTTTGCTTCGCAATGGCCAAACAATTCACTGCCTGCAACTGGGCTCGCTCCCGGGTTACTGAGACTCAGTTGAATGAGATGGTTAGCATCAGCTCCCTGCCTAAGAAAACTAAAATCAAATGGCGAGTTCCGAGAACAGAAAATCCTCCAACCCCAAGGCAGGGCGAGGTGGCGGTCTTTGTTGGCCATATAGGCCGTCGCTTCAAACCGCCAGGGTCAAAGTTTTATCGAGATGTGCTTGCCAGCTTCCAACTTCATCCGCAAGATATTGGTCCCAACTCGGTTTCCACTTTATGCAACTTCCAGGTCTTCTGTGAAGTATATTTACAAGAAGAACCAACTGCAGAACTGTTCCGAAATTTCTTTCACTTAAACCGGCGCACAAAGTTTGTAAATGGCCCGAACACAGAACTTGGTGGTATCTCGATTCAAAAGCAGAAAGAAGTTGAATTTCCTCATGCCAAACATCATAGCCACCCAAAGGAATGGAATCAAACTTGGTTTTATTGCAGAGACACTTCCCCTGAAGACAAAAATCCCCTCCTCGGCTTTCGTGATCACAGACTATCCAATACTCACCCCATGCCTCAACGCTTGAGCTCTTCAGAAAGGGCGAAATATGCTCCTCAACTCGCCAAACTCCGGGCCTTTATGGCAAACGGTTTAACAGGCGTGGACTTTGTGCACTGTTGGATATCCTGGAGTATCTTGCTGCTAAGCCAGCGTCCCGGTTTAATGTGTGAATATACCGGCGAGGTTGACGACCCTCAACGCCATTGCAACATCCAATTATCTGAGGAAGAAGTCACTAAAGGTGTAAAGAAGATTCTAAATGAGTCGGAACTGATCTGTAGTCAAACCGGTCTGAGTCCCTTCTATGCCAAGAATAAACTGCCTACTGTAAGCATTATACTTCCTCTTCATCTCTAATATCTTTAACTTATGCAACCTGTAACCCTTCTTCTTTATATGTAGGGTGATGACCCCTTCTGGAAACGGAAAACTATAGAGAAAGCGACAAAGCCGACTGGAGATAAAGCGGCCAAGCCATCCTGCCCAAAGACCAAAGCCGTAAAACGGACGTCAAAACGGAAAACGGCTGACCGGATTAATATGGAGCTTGATGATGATACTGATGATCCAGAAGTTGAGGTAGAACTTGACTAACTTGGCTCTCTTTTCATGCATCTCATTAACAATGATCTTCCTCAGGAGGACGCAGAAGCTAGTCAAGCTGATGACGTAGAGGTAATTACCCTTTCCTCCGGTTCAGACTCTATGCCAACACAAAAAACTCGCCAAGCAGTCCGGAAAGTAAGCTTTTCTCATACTCTTGCTCACTTGGATCCAACATTTATTTTGAAGACTCAGCAGCATGAAGCTTGCCGGACAACCCGGCACAGTGGCCAACAGGTCACTTCAGCCGGTTTACCTGATACTCCGGTTCGGAAGCGCCGGTGTGAGGTCTCTCCTACTTCTGACCATTCTTACCCCAAGGCAAGTTATTTCAGACAGCCTCTTAATCCGTCCGATTCAAATTATCAGGTGACACCTCCTTCATCTTCTGGTGAATCGACAGCAACTCAACTCCCCCCTTTGAAAACTGTGGCCGGGTGAGTTGTAAAAACCTTTCCTTTCAATGTGCCATAAATCCTTTGAATAGGATGTTAATCCTCTTTTATTCTTGTTTGCAAGGCCAAAGCCAGACCCAGCAAGAAAGCTCGGGTCACCAATCCGCCAGAAGACCCTGTCGCCGAAGAAGAAGAACCAAGAGGTGAACCGGAACAGACTGGTGAACCGGAAGGCCCTCATCCCGAAGCTACTTTTGATGATCCACCCCTTGAAGGCCAACATACCGATGAACCAACAGATGTTGAGCCTACCGCACCCGATACTAAACCGGCAGAACCAAACCGAGCTAGTCCGGTGAAAGACACTGAAATTCCAGTATCATCAACCAAAAATCCTGAAAGCCAAGGTGATGATGTTATTACTAATGGAATGGGCCACAGCTCTCCTAGCCATCCCGTCATTTTGGCTCAGCACAGTGCCAAAGAAGAGCAAGCTGCCCGGGATAAAGGTAAATGGAACAGCGACTTATCAAGCTATGCTCATCTTAACGCTGATGAGCTTCATTCTGGCTTCTTGAACCGTCTGCACTCAAACCGGGATTATGAAGCCGGTTTGGTGTACTTGATGAGAGAGCGATATGAGGTAAATTCCTCTTCTTTTGTTGGTTGATTTACAACTGAATTACTATCCCAAGTAGCCCCCAAGGGCCGTTTATATGATTATTAATCAAAAACCGGGTCTTTGTGACACTTTACACTTCTCATCATTGATCCTTGCAACGGCAGGTCTCTACTAAGAGATAAAACTCATCTTGAAATAATTAGATAACATTCTGCAGCATAGCCCCCAAAGGCCGGTTTAACTTAGAAGGTTAATCCGGGTTTTAATCTGCACCTCTGCTTTAGAATCGACGCACATTAGCCCCCAAGTGTCAAGGATAATGCTTGCATTCTTCTAGAGACTTGTATAAATTGTAGCACTTTTTAGAGCAAATAGGCATTAGACCCCAAGTATGAAGTGTATAACTTGCTATATGCTTTATACTTAGCACATATATATGTTGTTTGTTGAATATACCTTCAATGTTGCAGGCTGAACTAAGAAACAAAGATGCCCGAAATTCTGACTTGCAAGAAAATGTGAAGTCACAACAAGCCGAGGCTGCAAAAGCCAAAGAGGAGCTGACCCAGGCCTGGCCGTAATGGAAAAGTTGAAAGAATCCTTCAACCAGGAACGTGCTGAATGGGAAACCGAGAAATCCAGTTTAACCAAAAGAGCTGTACACGCCGAGGCAGCCCTGAAGCCGGTGGTTGAAGAACTAGCCGGTTTGAAACGCCAAATCAATGCTATGACCTCTGCTATCTTTGGTAAGTGTCTGCTTATGTGTGTTGCGCCAGTCGATGAATCTTATAACTGACCAAAATATTGATAAAATCTTTGGCAGGCACTCGGATCGCTCATCTTGGTACAGATATGCGGATGAAGCTCAAAGCGGCATATACATTGGTTGAACAGCTATACTCTGGGTCTCAACGGGTTATTAGCATGGCAGCTTATAACAAACCGACTCCAACTTTGATTAAGGAAACCCTTGAGAAGCTGGGCATGTTAGCAGCCCGTATTGCCGAGTTGAAGAGAGCAGCTACCAGAGCAGGAGCTTTAACCGCCCTTATTCGAGCCAAAGCCTGGATTCCAGACCTTGAAGCGGAGGATATCATCAAAGGATACCCAAGCATTAAAGAAGATAGTTCAAACTTCAACAATGATGATCTTCGGCGGCTGACCAAACAGATGCGGCCAACAGCCAGCAAGTTGGCTGATGATACCGATTTGTCCCATTTTGAACCGTTTTATGATGTAGAAGGGAAAAGACAGCCGGCCGACATCCATGAAGTCGAAGAACTTGTGCCTCCGATTCGTAAGCACACTTAAGCCCCTGATATTAACCCTTCCAATCTTATCCATGAGGAAGCAGTGTTCCAAGAGTTAACTGGAATCGATTGGTCAATGGCTGATTTCCAGCGTCTGGGGAGGGATGAAGAAGTGCCTACACCAACTGACCCTCAACCGTCAAACCGTTGCGATGAAGAGTCCTGATCCGGTCGCCGGTTTATATGGCTACTATGAAAAACAATGATACTGTTTGAGCCGCTTTGAAGCTTCATGTAATAGGATAGCTGAAACTCCATTTATCTGCCATGCCATTGAGCATGTTTCGTAATACTTTGTGACAATCTGTGCCGCCCTTTGGGATATATTTATGCATAACCCATGATGAATTGCGTTCCTGGGTACAACAACTTAAAAGTATCTAGCGGTTTGCCGCTAGACGTGTCATGATGTCCAAGAAGTATATAGTACCTAGATGAATAATCAAGTGTTTGTACAAAAAGTAATGTACAGAACATACCTCATTGGTTGACCAAACGGCAAAGGTGTTAATACCAATCTGGAACGTTGATAACTCCATCTTCATAATACCGGTCTATATATTAAACCAGACCGGGATAACCACCAGATTTTCTTTATAACACTGGCGACTTAGTCAAACCAGACCGGGTCAATGAACACTGGTTTATAATTGATCATGTGCCCACAACTTGTAGTTGAAAAGCAAACCGGGTCAAGGACGCCGGTTTATCAAAAAATACTTATGATTTTCAACAAACAAAATTCAAACAAGAAAATATGCAAGGCTTTTTACGAGCTGCCAGACTCCAAATCGAGGCTTTTCATGGGCTGTCAGGCCTCTGAGTTAAACCATTTAACAAAGCCTTTTAAGATGGGCCTCCAATTAACCAATCATCGTTTTAACTGTGACAAGTTCAGGGTCTGTAAAAGATTGACTTGTCAAACGTTCGATGGGTCATACCAGGATTACCTGGACAGGAGTGGATTACTTGATGAAGGCAGGTTAAACCGGGTTTTTAGGTGAATACACCAGGCTTCCAAGTCGTGGCTTGATAGACAATTACGAGGGTCCTTTCAAACTCTTTGTTGCTTTGCAAAAAGAGCCCCCAAGTAACTTTGTGAGCGATGCTCAGTGTGTGCCCATGTTTGAGTCTGTACTGTGTACAACACTCTCTTTGGCTCCACAAATTTTTCCCTTTGTGGATTAAATGCCTATCAAGAGGTGTAGCTATGGTGTGAGGACAACCAAGCCCCCTAGTGATATCCCTTCGTGGTTTAAAAACCGATCAAGAGGTGTAGCTGCAGTTCAAATATGACCAAGCCCCCTAGTGATTTTTTTATATCTATGCAGCTGCTAAAGCCGGATTAAAAGACTCCGCTTTGTCAGTTAACTTGTAAAAGCACACACAGGATATAAAAAGAACAGATACCCCGCTTATAACGGAGGCTCCGGTTTATTATATGATATATACACTATCATAAATGTGTACAGATGAAGAGCCTATGGCTTCAAGTATAGTAAGGCCGAAGGAGAGCTATGTTCCATGGCCGCTTGGTCTCCTCCTCCGATTGACGTGAGTCTTCATGCTCTCGAACATCAATGAGGTAGTAAGATCCGTTGTGCAGATTTTTGCTGACCACAAAGGGTCCTTCCCAAGGTGGGGATAACTTGTGCATATCAGTTTGATCCTGGATGAGCCGGAGCACCAAATCACCTTCTTGAAAGGTTCTGGTTTTAACCCGGCGGCTGTCATAACATCGGAGATCTTGTTGATAAATTGCCGATCGTGCTGCTGCAAGATCACGCTCTTCATCCAACAGGTCCAGTGAATCCTGACATGCTTTCTCATTATCAGCTTCAACATAAGCTGCCACATAGGGCGAATCGTGAAAGATGTCACTAGGAAGAACCGCCTCCGCTCCATAAACCATGAAGAAAGGTGTGTAACCTGTAGACCTATTGGGTGTGGTGTTGATGCTCCATAACACAGAAGGTAGCTCCTCAACCCAACAACCCGGCGTCCGCTTTAAGGGAACCATAAGCCTTGGTTTGATACCCCCTAGAATTTCTTGATTTTCCCTTTCTACTTGACCATTAGATTGGGGGTGAGCCACCGACGCTAGATCAAGCCAGATGTGCTCACGTTGACAGAATTCTTCCATCTCCCCTTTTGACAAATTAGTACCATTATCTGTTATAATGTTGTGTGGAAAACCAAACCGGAATATCACCTTCTTGATGAATTGAACCGTCGTGGCTGCATCACACTTGCTCACTGGCTCTGCCTCCACCCATTTAGTGAATTTATCAACTGCTACCAACAGGTGGGTCTTTTGTCCTTAGAACTCTTGAAGGGTCCAACCATATCAAGCCCCCAAGTTGCAAACGGCCACATAACTGGAATCATCCGCAACTCTTGAGCCGGAACGTGCGCACGGCGGGCAAATTTTTGACATCCATCACATCTCTTGACTAAATCCCCCGCATCAGCATGTGCCGTCAACCAGTAAAAACCGTGGCGAAAAGCTTTGGCAACCAACGACTTTGAACCGGCGTGGTGACCGCAATCCCCTTCATGGATTTCTCGCAAAATCTCACAACCTTCTTGAGGAGAAACACAGCGCTGAATTGCTCCTGAAACACTGTAATGATATAACTCCCCGTTGAGTATGGTCATGGACTTGGAACGCCGGATTATCTGTCGAGCCAACGTTTCATCGTCTGGTAACTCGCCCCGGTTCATGTAAGCCAGATATGGGATCGTCCAATTCGGTATGGCATGTAGAGCTGCCACCAACTGAGCCTCCGAATCAGGAATAGCCAAATCTTCTTCGGTTGGTACTTTGACTAACGGATTGTGCAACACATCAAGAAAGATATTGGGCGGGACCGGTTTACGTTGGGAACCAAGACGCCTTAAAGCGTCTGCCGCTTCATTCTTCCGGCGGTCTATATGGTCCACCTGATAACCTTTAAAGTGACCAGCCACTGCGTCCACCTCTCGCCGATATGCAGCCATGAGTAGGTCCTTAGAATCCCAAGTGCCAGACACCTGCTGAGCCACTAGATCTGAATCGCCGAAGCACTTAACCCGGCTCAAATTCATCTCCTTAGCCATCCGAAGACCGTGGAGCAAAGCCTCATATTCAGCTGCATTGTTAGTAAAAGGGAACATTAAACGAAGGACATAACAAAACTTGTTACCTCATGGGGAAGTTAGTATGACTCCAGCCCCCGAGCCCTCCAACTGTCTGGATCCATCAAAATGAATAGTCCAATATGTATTATCTTGTTTCTCTTCAGGTGCCTGTAACTGCGTCCAGTCATTGATGAAATCCACGAGTGCCTGGGATTTGATCGCTGTGTGGGGTATATATTTGAGCCCATGAGGTCCAAGCTCAATAGCCCACTTGGCAATCCGGCCAGTTGCTTCTCTGTTTTGAATGATGTCGCCTAGAGGAGCTGAACTGACCACTGTGATAGGATGGCCCTGAAAATAATGTTTAAGCTTCCGGCTCGCCATAAACACCCCATACACCAGCTTCTGCCAATGCGGATACCTCTGTTTTGACTCAATGAGCACCTCGCTGATATAATAAACCGGCCGTTGAACCAAATATTCCTTGCCAAGCTCCTTGTGCTCTACCACAATGGCTACGCTAACAGCCCGGGCATTAGCAGCCACATATAATAATAATGGCTCTTTATTGATCGGTGTTGCAAGCACGGGCGGTTCAGCTAGCTGCTTCTTCAGATCCTCGAACGCCTTATCAGTTGTCTCGCTCCAGACAAAGTTATCTGTTTTCTTGAGCATCTGATCTAAAGGGACGGCCTTCTCTCCAAGGGACTGATAAACTGGCTCAAGGCTGTAATCCGGCCGGCCAGACGTTGAACATCGTTAATACATGCCAGTTTAGCGAAGGATGTAATTGCTGCAATCTTTTCCGGATTAGCCTCAATGCCTCTGTTTGATACCAGAAAGCCTAAGAGCTTGCATGCCGGGACACCGAAGACACACTTCTCCGGATTGAGCATCATCTTGTAAACCCGGAGATTGTCAAAGGTTTCTCGTAGATCATCTATCAATGTCTCCTCCTTTCTGGACTTGACCACAATATCATCCACATATGCATGAACATTGCGCCCAATTTGTTTATGAAGGCAATTATGAACACATCGCTGGTAAGTTGCCTGGGCACTCTTGAGTCCAAAAGGCATGGAAACATAGCAGAAGGCTCCAAAGGGAGTTATGAAAGATGTCTTCTCCTGGTCCTTAACCTCCATTTTGATCTGATGATAACCAGAGTAGGCATCCAGAAAACACAGACGGTCACAACCCGCCGTAGCATCAATTATCTGATCAATGCGAGGGAGAGCAAAGGGGTCTGCAGGGCAAGCCTTGTTTAAATCTGTGTAGTCCACACACATGCGCCAGGTGCCGTTTTTCTTAAGAACCAGCACCGGATTAGCTAACCACTCTGGATGAAAAACTTCGACAATAAACCCTGCGGCCAACAGACGGGCTACCTCTTCACCTATAGCCTTACGTCTCTCTTTATTGAAACGGCGGAGGAACTGCCGGACCGGTTTAAACTTAGGATCAATGTTGAGTGTGTGCTCAGCGAGTTCCCTCGATACACCTGGCATGTCAGAAGGTTTCCATGCAAAGATGTCCCAATTCTCACGGATGAACTCGATGAGCGCGCTTTCCTATTTGGGATCCAGGTTAGCGCTGATGCTGAACTGTTTAGATGAATCGCCAGGAACAAAGTCAACCATCTTAGTGTATGTAGCCGATTTGAACTTCAACGCTGGATCATGTTCTGTAGTTGGCTTTTTCAAAGAGGTCATGTCTGCCGGATCAACTTGCTCCTTATAGAATTTCAACTCCTCCGTGGCACAAACCGACTCAGCATAAGCCACATCACCTTCTTCACACTCCAAAGCAATCTTTCTACTTCCATGTACTGTGATAGTCCCTTTATGACCTGGCATTTTAAGCTATAGATAAACATAACATGGCCTTGCCATAAACTTAGCATAAGCCGGACGCCCAAACAAGGCGTGGTACGGAGTTTTGATCTTTACCACCTCAAATGTCAATGTTTCTGACCTTGAATCATAGTCATCTCCAAAAGCTACCTCCAAAGCTATCTTGCCAACAGGATATGCAGACTTACCAGGCACCACACCATGAAAGACCGTATTTGACGGTTTAAGATCCTTATCTGTCAACCCCATACGGCAGAATGTATCATAATACAAAATATTGATACTACTTCCCCCATCCATGAGCACTTTAGTGAACTTGTATCCCCCAACTTGAGGTGCTACCACCAGGGCCAAATGACCTGGATTATCAACTCGGGGTGGGTGATCATCTCTACTCCACAAAATAGGTTGCTCAGACCAGCGTAAATACTGAGGTACTGCCGGCTCAATAGAGTTTACTGCCCTTTTGTGAAGCTTCTGATCACGTTTGCACAAACTAGTAGTGAAGACATGATATTGCCCGCTGTTCAGCTGTTTCGTATTGCTCTGATAACCCGACTGCTGCTGCTGCTGATTCCCTTGATGGTTGTAACATCCCTGGTTGCCTTGGTGCCCTTGATTGACGTGTCCGGTTTGGTTGCCTTGAAACCCTAAACCAGAACCACCACCTCCGTAACCCGGCCCGTGGAAACCTCCTCCTGAACCGCCGGGCAGGCCGTTGTCATATTGGAACATATTGTAATTCTTGAAATCTCGCATGATATAACAGTCCTTCCAAAGATGTGATGCCGGCTTCTCCTTCGATCCATGCTTTGGACAGGGCTGATTTAACAAGCGCTCCAAATTGGGGCCTGAACCTCCACCCCTCTGGGGCTGCTTGCCCTTACGGCGCTGGCCATTCTCCTGCGCGTTGGTATTTGCAACAAAGTCCAAGCTACTATTGGCCTTGCGCTTGCCACCGTTTCCATGGCCTGCCGGATTATGCTGTTGACCCTTGGCATTGCCGTTCTTCTTACCTTTCTCCGGTTTGTCCTCCTCTGAATCCGGATCCTTGGTATTATCTGAATCAGTGTATTTAACCAAAGCGGCCATGAGTGTTGACATATCATTGCAGTGACGTTTGAGCCTTCCCAACTTCTGTTTTAACGGTTTGAAACAACAATTGCCCTCTAATGTTAACACTGCAGTGTCTGCATTGATATGATCTGATGAATGCAAAATTGCTGAGACCCGTTTGACCCAATGGGTCGTGGACTCCCCTTCCTCTTGGACACAAGCGGCCAGATCCACAATTGACATCGGCTGCTTACACGTATCCTTGAAGTTCTAGATAAACCGGTGCTTCAATTCGGCCCATGATCCAACAGAGTTGGTTGGCAAGCTCTTCAACCAAGTGTGAGCTGTTCCTTCCAACATCATGGTGAAATATTTAGCACACACTGCCTCATCCACATCTAACATCTCCATTGCCATCTCATAGCTCTCCACCCATGCCTCTAGTTGCAAATCGGCGGTGTAATTGGTACCTTACGAGGTCCCTTCAAATCCTTGGGGAGTCTCACATTACGCAAAGCGGGGTTTAGACACGGCACCCCTAAGGAACTGAACATCACTCCTGGCTCCACGGAGGCCGTGGGGTGAACCGGAGTATGCTGTCGTGCTCCGTGTCGAGCCGCCAACTCGGCCTCCCGACGTGCGCGGCCATGGTCCACAACATCTTGCGCGTTAGCGCCTCCCCCGGCCGGGTTGTTCCCTCGTAGTGAATTTTGGCGACGTGCACTACTGGACACGGCCGGTTCGTCCTCCACGTGTCTGCTATAACTCCGGCTTGGACGGGGAGTGGAATTAATCCTCTCACGACTGTGTGAATACGCCTGCTGTTGATTTAGTGCTGTTTGAAGGAGATCCCAGGCCCGACGTGCTTCCACTGCAACTGGTGATTCGCCGTCGGTTGGGAGGACCGCCGGGCGTGAAGCGGCAGCCACAATGTTTTCCAACGGGTTGGAATAATGCCCGGGCGGTGTTGGTACATACTGTGGCACAACGTTGTTCTGGCGAGGCGGGTCCGTCGTGCGCGGTTGAACCGGCGCTCCTGTTCCCAGCGCCCCCGCCCGGTTTAGCGTGGGTTGGCTCCCAGCTCCTGCTCCTGGTGTGTTGAAGAGATTCTGCGGCTCATAAACCGACGGGAGACGTGATCGATACCTTCTTCTCATGACTTCCTCTGAAGCATTCTGATCCAGTCTAATCCGGTAGGCTTGTGCTTCCAACTCAGCTCGCTCTGTAGCCATCCTAGCATTCTCTGTTGCCAGGTCCGCTTTAGCCTGGGCTATCTGATCTTTTACTTTTGCAATCTCCGTGTTGTGCTGATCCCTGGCTGTTGCATCCACCTCTGCGGCCATCAATGTCGCCAAAGCGTCGAACAAATTAGACAGGACTTGGGCCGGAGGCGGTGCCGAGCTTCCTGCCCCTGCTGGTGTGGCCGTTGTTGAACTGGAGAGCATTGCTGCGGCGGTAGATGAATGAGGCGCCGAATTGTGTGCCGACCATGAAGATGGCGGCCTGGTTTGGTAGATCTGGGGAATCCAGAATACTGTTGCCCTTGGATCCTCCCTCAATCCGGCCGTCCTGCAATTGGTAAAGTGATTCGGTCTCTCCAGAAGATTCGTCATCAGAACAGATCGCGGTCTCTCCATCAGACACCGGTCCATCCTCGTACCTCGATCCATGGATGACACCCATGAAAACATGCCTCGCCTCGGGCTGAACCGGCGAAGAACTTGCATGCCGAGCCATTTCGATGATGTCGGTGTAGATGTTCAGCTCAGGGGCCGGTTCGCCGATCTTGCCGATGAAGACGTGAATCCCACCAAAGGGGACCCGGTACCCGTATTCGATTGAATCGGCCTCGGGACCCCATCCTGCGTTGTCGATGTAGAGCTTGCCGCGACGACTCTTCATCATCCGGCCCACAGCATATCTCTTAAGTCCATCGAAGCTGCCCTTCAAGAACTCAAAACCATCGTGCGATAGCCCCATGGTGGGCGCCAACTGTCGTGGGTTTGTCACGGCAGATGTCCTTGTGAAAGGACTTAGTCGTGGAGCCATCGCTACGGGTTAGCTTTAAGGGGTTAAACCAGACAAAGGGACACGGGGAATTTTATACTAGTTCAGCCTCTTCGAGGAAGGTAAAAGCCTACATCTAGTTGTGATTGGTATTGCTAGGGTTTCGAAGGCCAGGGAGCGAATCCGCTTTGTCTGGCTCTTGAGTTGTTGTCTGTTGTCCTGAACCGCTGCCGGGTCGTCCCCTTATATACATGGGCGGCGCCCGTCGGTTTACAGAGTCCCGAGACTGGCTCATAAACATGTCCGGTTCGGTCTCCAATCTTTCTATCTTACAATACAAGTTTCATACAAATGCCGGTTCACGGCTACGGGCCTTAAACCGGTTCTGGGCCCTGGACCTTTCCTCTTCTGTCTACATGGGCTTCAAGCATAATCAACTACGGATGAAGTTAACCTGGCCTTTCCTGGCCGGTTTACGCCTAGTAGTAATATCCCCAACACATCCAGTGGATGAAGACATGCACATCATAAAAGATGCTGGACTGAGATTGTGGAGACAGTCTGATCCCTATGTTGTTAGGAGGAGGACTGCAGTTGATTAAAATTTTCATACCAAAGAATAGCAAGACTTCTATGAGACAATTTTGCTTGACAAGAAGCCCATTGTTTGTGACATGAGATGGGTTGATTGGGAATACATCAAGGAGAATGAAGATCACTTCCCAGGAGTATATGACAGCTTCAAAGCATGTGGAGTAGATGAGTTTGTTGGACAGAAATTCACGAAATGGAATGATGAGCTGATCATGCAGTTTTACTCCACTTCTCACTTTTACCCAGATGGGAAGATCATATGGATGTCTGAAGGTACTAGGTACCAATCCATTGTTGAAGAATGGGCCAAGCTAATCAATGCCCCAGAAAATCATGAGGATGACTTGGATGTGTATGCCAAGAAGAAGAAAGACCACAACTCCATGGCAAACATGTACAAAGAGAGCCCAGATAAAGCTTTGGAGACTCACAAGCTTAGATCAGTACATTTCTTGTTGTCTGGTCTGCCTATCATCAACTGGATCCTTAGGCACACATTGCTACCCAAGTCTGGAGATCACAAGATGGTTAGAGGACATTCCATCAACATGCTGTAAATCTTTGATGTCCCTCAGAAGTTTAAAGTCATGAGCCTGATTGTAGAGATAATCAAAAGGACAGCTGATGACCAAAAGTGAAGTTGTGGGTATGCTCCACATATTCAGGAGCTCATCAATTCTAAGATGGGCACAGGAACATACTTGTTGGACAAGGAGCATCTACCCCTATATCCTGAATATGAAGACAATGAAGTTGTCATGAATGAGAATGAAACGTCATCAGCTCAAGCACAAGAGAAGAGAGCCAAAGCCAAGGCAGAGAAAGCTGCAATGATGCCAAGTGCAGAAGAAGCATCTCAGGTGTTCCTCAAGTCAAAACAATATCAATTGGGCTATCTGATTCAAGCTACACTGAGGATTGAGAAGGGCTTGGACACCCTGACTTAGAATCAGGAGAGCTTGGAGAGGATTGTTGAGACAAAATTTTATGATCTTGACCTCAAGGTAACTGAGATACAGACTGCAGTTGAGCAGCTCCTGGAGGAAGCAGAAGAGAGGAAAGGGAAGGCAACTACTAATGCTTTTCAGCGAGTACCAAGGAGTCAGAGGTCTGCTGCAGTGCCTATACCTGTTTCTAGAGCTACATTGTCTGCACCAGCAGCTACAGCTTCAGTGCCACCTCTAACAGCCACTCCACCAGCTCCAACTACATCGACATATGCCTTCATCCTTGGAGTTCTCTCTACACCACCTCCCGAAGACCGAGCCTGAGAGACGCATAGCACTATGCATTTTCAAACTCTTTGGTAACTTGTTGCCAAAGGGGGAGAAATATATATAGATCATAGGCTTCAAGAGAGAGTGTTTTGCCTTTTTATCTCTCTTGATTTTGGTTGAACCTTTTTATGCGCTTGGTTGATACTCTATGTCTTTTTATGCGTGAGATACTTGTTTGATCATGTGATTGATCATATGCTACCTTAATGCTTGCTTGGATGATATTATCTCTTATATTCCATATATGATCATTCACTTTGCTTGGTGATGAGTGCATGTTTATCATTTTGAGCGCTCCACCAAGATGTATGTGACATGGAAGAGTGACCGATGATCCTAATCGATTGTGCATTTGCATTCAAAAGCAAATTTTAAATAATGCACAAATTTAGGGGGAGCTCTTGCTTATCACATAATTCTCAAAGCGACGATGTATTTCAATATTATAATCATTTGTCGAAGCTTTGATCTATATGTTGTCATCAATTACCATAAAGGGGGAGATTTAAAGTGCAACTGTCCCTGGGTGGTTTTGGTAATTCCTTACAACATATAGCTCACTGAGCTAATACTGTTTCAAGATAAATATTTCAGGAAAGCTCAATGATTGGCATGGCATGGATTAGAAATGTGGACCCCTCAAAATGCTAAGGACAAAAGATTGGCTCAAGATCTAAAGCTCAAGACTCTACATTTTACCTTTTAGTGATCCAAGATCACATTGAGTCCATAGGAAAAGCCAATAGTATTAAAAGGGGATGAGGTGTTGCTTAATGAGTTACTTGCTCAAAATGCTTAGTGATATGCTCCAAAACCCTCAACCACTTTCTCATATCCACATATGTCCCAAACCAAAAGTCAAACTCGGCCCCACCAAAAATTTCTATTCGGCGCCACCGAGTTCAGTTGACATAGCCACTGCCACAAAACCCTAGTCTTTTCGGTCTCACCGATAGGGATCTCGGTCTCATCGAGATGGATTGCAAACTCTCTGTTTCCCTTCGTAACGTTTCGGTCCAACCGAAATGAGCGATCGGTCCCACTGAGTTCGCAATGCAAACTCTCTGTTTTCCTTCGTAACGTTTCAGTCTAACCGAAATTAGCAAATCAGTCCCACCGAGTTTGCCTGACCAACTCTTTCGTTAGCTTATTACCAAAATTGGTCCCACCGAGTTTGTGTAATCAGTCTCACCGAGATTACGTTATGCCCTAACCCTAATGAAATCGGTCTCACCGAGTTCACATGTCGGTCCCACCGAAAATCCTAACATTCACATTTTGAACTAAATCGGTCCAACCAAGTTTCATTATTCGGTCCCACCGAGTTTCATTATTCGGTCCCACCGAGTTTGGTAATTTGTGTAACGGTTAGATTTTTGTGGAGGCTATATATACCCCCAACCCACTCTTCATTCGTGGAGAGAGCCATCAGAACATGCCTACACTTCCATCATACATTTTCTGAGAGAGAACCACCTACTCATGTGTTGAGGTCAAGATATTCCATTCCAACCATATGAATCTTGATCTCTAGCCTTCTCCAAGTTGCTTTCCACTCAAATCATCTTTCCACCAAATCAAAATCAATGAGAGAGAGTTGAGTGTTGGGGATACTATCATTTGAAGCACAAGAGCAAGGAGTTCATCATCAACACACCGTCTATTACCTTTTGGAAAGTGGTGTCTCCTAGATTGGTTAGGTGTCACTTGGGAGCCACCGTCAAGATTGTGGATTTGAACCAAAGAGTTTGTACGGGTAAGGAGATCGCCTACTTCGTGAAGATCTACCCTAGTGACGCAAGTCCTTCATGGGCGATGGCCATGATGGGATAGACAAGGTTGCTTCTTCGTGGACCCTTTGTGGGTGGAGCCCTCCGTGGAGTCGCGCAACCGTTACCCTTCTGGGTTGAAGTCTCCATCAATGTGGATGTACGATAGCACCACCTATCGGAACCACGCCAAAAATCTCCGTGTCTACATTGTGTTTGCTCCCTCCAAACTCCTCCATTTACCTTCATGTGCAATGTTTTACATTCCGCTGCTATACTCTTAGACTTGCATGTGTAGGTTGTTTACTTGACTAGTACTAAGTTGCTAAAATCTGCCAAGACTTAAAATTGGGAAAAGGCTAGATTTTTATTTGGTCAAGTAGTCTAATCACGCCCCCTCTAGACATACGTTCGATTCTACACTGGGTCCATGTTTAGATCAAAGTGATGTTCGGGCTGGAGTTCTTCATGCAAGGCAGCTTCAAGTTCATCATCTACAAGGTGAGATTTTGTGAGTAGTTGGGTATGATTGTAATTAAACATTCAAATGTGCTATTATTAAATTATGTACTAACCTGATTCATCCGATTCATGTAGATCCTCCTCTCCATGGGCAACATGGGGCTGATGTTCATCTTCTACCTCAAGGCACCATCATGATTAGCTATTGTATGCAAAATAATTGAACAAGAAGAATTGGATAGATCAGCAAAGAGTACCTAGGTCCATGTTTAGATCAAAGTGGTGTTCAAGCTGGAGTTCATCATGCAAGGCAGCCTCATCTTCTTCCTGTAGAGGTTGCTCATGCAAGGCAGCTTCATGTTCTTCCTCATCTGGTGTTGCTATGTTCATGTCCATAGCCATGGATAGTGTGTGTGGTGTACTGTTTGCTTCATGTGAGCTGCCTTTTGTAGCTGGGTTAGACACTTGGGTTCTAATTTCTCTGGCGCCACTTCTAATTTCTCTAGTGCCAAGTAGTACTATTGTTACTTTAGTAGTTTAAATGGCATTAACAGTGAAAGTGGAGCTCAGCTCTCTGGCGCCAAGTACTTTCTGGTATCTGGATTTATTTTTGCTTTGTGTTGGCATTAACTGTACACTTGAATCGAAGCAACACCACAACTGCCAGTAGCTTAAATGAGGGGTGGAAGGGGGTTTCTACAAAATTCCTTAATTTGTCTTGAAACACCCAGACACACACTTTCTAGCGAACAGAGGGAGTATGTGATTATACAATGCAAATAATGATTATAATGTACTCAACTATAAATAACTATTGAATAAATACAACATGCTAAAGTGCACCGAGGAGGGGGCATGTGTCCCCTGTCCATCTTATCATGTAGTCTTTTTTGCCACCATGCTGCATTAATTGTATACTTGCGAATAAGATTAGCATGCAGTATATATATATCTCTAATGGCATGACTTATTGGGGGGAAATGTGTATTGATTACTCACCGGGGGGAAGTGCCAATGAGAATGAGGTGGTTGAAGAGATCTCTGCGATGAATTGAGGCTAGAATTCCAACTAAGTCAGACATAGAATGTCCAACAAGAACGCATTGGGAGATGCCGTAATGTTGAAGAACAACAATGAGGTCCTCGACGTATCCATCAAGTGTTTCGTACCTATGCCTATTGGCATTATAGTACTCCCTGCCGACTTGATCCGAGAAGGTGAGACCGTATGAAAGCATGCCGCTATCCTTGAACTGGACATATCTTCATAGACGGGCAATTGTATTGTCCCAAATGGACTTGTCACAACCAAACCCCATGCGAGAGAACCAACACAGGCTAGCTCCTTGGTGTGAAATTCACATTTAATACTCGTACGAGTCTGTGTTCGTCCGCTCGTTCCATGTTTGTCTGGCCCTAGACATGAAAGTTGGCACAACTATTACACATGAAAGTTGGCACAAGTATTACATACAGTACTACCCAACAAGGACTAGCTAGCTTGAACATGAAACTAAACAAACATGAACTAGCTTGACATAAACAATATCGTCGAAGCCATATATAGTCAGTATTAACTATGTCTCCGCTAATTAGCACCAGAGATCCACCCCTCAAAAAAAGCACCAGATGCAAATTGGGGGGGGGGGACAGAAGGGAAGCTGGATCATATCCTAACCTGAAAAAACATGTGGCAGATGGAGGAAGGATGCCGGTGGTGGTGGTTGTTGCTCGCTGTTGTCCCAGTGCTCGTCGAACTCGCAAGGCGCCGCCTGCTGGTCTTGCTGTACCAAGAGCAACGCTAGCTGCAGCGGCATGTGCTAGCTGCAGGCGGACGTGCCGCTCGTTGTTGCTATGAGAGATTTTGAGAGATGAGAGTAGTAGTTGGGTTGGGAAGAGGATTTCCATGGAGTATCTCGCTGCTGCTGTTGCTGCTGCAAAGGACTTGCAAAAGAGATAGTACATCCTAGTAAAGCTGAAATCTTTTTGTGATCTGATGTTTCTGCCTGGATGCATGGATGTTTGTGAGAATTAAATTTTGCATGGGAGTATATGTTATGTCACCGGAACGTACACTTAGTCAGGGATGGCCTTAACATCATGGAGGCCCTAGTGCGATTGAGGCACAACGAACATTAACATAGTAACATATATACTTTCAACAATATATATCATACATCATGAAAAATATAAAGGCATTAACATAAAAACATAATTTTAGCTAGCAAACAAAGTCAGAAGACACCATCTCTATGTGATTATACGATGCAAATAATGATTATAATGTACTCAACTATAAATAACTATTGAATAAATACAACATTCTAAAGTGCACCGAGGAGGGGGGTATGTGCCCCCTGTCCATGTTGTTTTCTTTTTCTGCAAATCATTTTTTGTATTTTATTTAAGTATGTAGATAGATATATTGGGCCCTTATTTAAGATGGGCCCTAGACCGTTGCATCCTTTGCCATGGCCTAGGAGCGGCCCTGGATAGGGCACCGATGCCAAATGTCCAAAAAGCAAATTTGGCACCCATTTTGGCTTACATAGTGGAAGGCCTTACAACTAAAACTGTCATCCGAAAAAAAGTCCAAAAAAACAGAAACTTGCCATCAAAAAAATATTCTCATGCTTCACTACTAAAGTTTCAATCCTCAGATAACTAAAGCTGCCATCAGAAAACGTCAGGATGGAATTGCTTCGTGCCACACGTGTGGTACTTATCAGGGTCTAAAATGTAACATTGTGAATTCGATTTATGATTCACTTATACTCAGAGACATTATTATCCATTGATATAAGTAATTACCACCTCATTGATATGAAAATTGTCATGAAGAAATAATTTATACTCCTCAACTGAAACCACGACAAGAATTATGAACCAAAGATACTAAAACTGAGCTGACATTAGAAAAGATATTATGCAAGGCAATGTGGTTCACATGTAGTTTTTATTTTGTCTCTACTCTTCCTCCCTCATCAATATCAAAAAAATATTTGTATGGAGAGATAAAACTCCATCACCCACATCGCTCCTAGGGGGTGTCATAGGTGAATGCTAGCCGCCTGCCGCCCCGACCTCTTCCTTCTTCTTTGCCCTACTCGCCCTCACGTGAAGAAGCTGGTGAGCAGTGCCCGCTCGATGGATGGTGGCGGCAGGGTCTCAATCATCACAAGGCATACTCACTTCTGCCTATGGTGGCGTGACTCGACATCGACTACGAGTTCCCAGTGAGGGAATGATGGGGCATGGTGGGTGGTGTTTCTCTCCTCTCTCAACTAAAGAGTAGGCGCGAAGTGGCGCTTGCGCGATTAGATGTGGTGGCATGGTGCCCAGGGCGCCTGGATGCAACACCAGCGTGTACGAACCTGATGGGGCGATGAGATTTGCCAAATCGTGCAGATTTAACGGGGTGCACCGGGCGTCAGTCGGTCTCGTGGAGAGGTTGCACCTCGCATGTCACTTCTTTCTCGCGCCGCTACCGGCGAATGTTGTGGGTTGGAGTAGTCCACTTACGGGCATGCGCATCCCAGTTAACACATTTAGCACCAACGACTATTGGCCCCTATCATGGCGAACATGGCTACGTTTTAAGGACCGTGGTGGGGGCAATGGTCGAAAGTGACACGACACCATTTGTCCTTCCAGCATTTTCTCCTATGGCTGGTGTGTGCAAACTGATAGCATGGTGTGGATGACAACTATGGCAGCAGACATCACGGGTGCATTATCCCCTGATGGAAACTCATGATCTAGCCTTCTGGTTTGATTATGCATCATCAAGTTCGCGCATCGTAACATTGCTCAAGGTGTTGGCGTGAAGACTTGGTTCGAAGATGATAGATCTTGGTTTGATGTCTAGGAAGATCAACCGACATCTGCTGACTCGCGACCCATGACTGCGCCCCCTCTCGCGACCCACCTACCCCCACCACCGATGCACTCCACCGCCGCCGCCACAACTGCTAGCCGAGCCTCTGCCGACGAGCCACCGCGGGGCGTGCCCTCCCATACCCTCCCCCATGCCACTCCTCATCAGATCCATGGGGATCCCGTTGGGGGAGGGGAGGGGAAACAGCATGCTACTGCCATTTGTTTACTAGGCGTTTCTAGATCCGCTTCAGCGGGTCGATTCGGTCTCGCCGGAGGTCCTGTCAGCGACGAGGGAGATGCGTTGGAGGGAGAGAGAAAAGAGGATCCTGGACGACGCACTCTCGTGGTCCCAATGCACTCGGGAATGGAAGGAAGCAGAGGAGGAACTTGGATCCAGAAGCAGGTCAGGATTCAGTTGCCCGGAGATTTGTGCAGGTCTACAAGGATCATGTCAACATGGAGATGCTAAACCTCGCCCGGCGCATCTACTTCGAGGGCACCTGGGAGGAGAAGCGCAGGATGCCGCATCCAACGGAATCGCTGCTGGTGTTCATCAATTGGGCGAGGCAGGAGGCGATATCTGAAGATCCGTGGAGAGAAGAGAGATGGAGCTGTATACTTGGCCTTATGCCGACCAGGCCCCAGTCGGATTCGAAACAGGTAGATCCTCTCCCATACATGTTGCCAATGCCAGCGACAGACTGAAGCAGCCACAACAGAAAACCCTAGTTCAATCTGATGAGGAAGTCGACACCTACCTTGCCTTCAACATATGGGCTACGGATCCTCTGAGCAAGGTGAGACAGCCACTACATTTCTCTTCCTACCACCGGGATCACTTCTGCAAGCATGGGTGCGGGTCGGCGCAACGCATAGCTGCGTCTGACCTATCTGTTTTTCTACGCGTTTCTGGGGCAATTGAGGTTGTGCCAATTCCTGAGACTGAGACTGGGTCTGTGCACGAAGCTGATCAGAAGGCTATGGCGAGGCCTAAAACCTCTGCAATCCCAGGCGCAAATGACCCTCTCGCAATACTGCATGCAACCGATGAGGAATTGGGGATTGGATTAAGCAGAATCGAGGTTGAGGATTCCACAACTCCACAGTGCTTTGTGCCACAACAGAGGGAGGAAACCGCCTTGCTAGTGTTGCAGCATTCGATCGGCTTCAACTTTTTGCAGAAAAGAGCGCGGGAGAAAAAGAGTAGCAAAGGTACAGCTGACTGGGATGCCGACATGGCGCTGCCTGAGTTCAACCGTCAGCTCTGGTTGCCTATAAATTAGGACCAAGCCGATGCCTCCAGCAACCCTAATTCCTTCCCCCTCCCCACCAAGATCTCCGCTGCCACTGCTGCTACCCATCTCCCTTCCATGGAAGACGGGGGATGTGGGAGAGGTCTTCACAAAGGAAAGGGGGGACGGGTGATGGCAACACGGCCGGCTAGGGGCAGGATCACACTCAGATGTGTTGGGGAACGCAGTAATTTAAAAAGAAAATCCTACGCACATGCAAGATCTATCATGGTGATGCATAGCAACGAGAGGGGAGAGTGTAGTCCACGTACCCTCGTAGACCGTAAGAGGAAGCATTATGACAATGCAGTTGATGTAGTCGTACGTCTTCATGATCCGACTGATCCTAGCACCCACGATCTGCACATGTTCAGCTTGGTGACGTCCCGCGAACTCTAGACCCAGCTGAGTGTCGAGGGAGAGTTTTGTCAGCACGATGTGTGATGACGGTGATGATGATGCTACCGGCGCAAGGATTTGCCTAAGCACTACAACGATATGACCGAGGTGGATTATGGTGGAGTGTCTGTTGTGTGTTCTAGGGTGCAGACCCTACGGGTTCGAGAACTATGTAGAGATGACTGATACTCATCTCCGGTCAATAACCAATAGCGGAACCTGGATGATCATATTGGTTCCTACATATTCTACAAAGATCTTTATCGGTCAAACCGCATAACAACATACGTTGTTCCCTTTGTCATCGGTATGTTACTTGCCCAAGATTTGATCGTCGGTATCATCATACCTAGTTCAATCTTGTTACCGGAAAGTCTCTTTACTCGTTCCGTAATGCTACATCCCGTAACTAACTCATTAGTCACATTGCTTGCAAGGCTTATAGTGATGTGCATTACCGAGAGGGCCCAGAGATACCTCTCCGATACACGAAGTGACAAATCATAATCTCGATCTATGCCAACTCAACAAACACCATCGGAGACACCTGTAGCGCATCTTTATAGTCACCTAGTTACGTTGTGATGTTTGATAGCACACTAAGTGTTCCTCTGGTATTCAGGAGTTGCATAATCTCATAGTCATAGGAACATGTATAAGTTATGGAGAAAGCAATAGCAATAAACTAAACGATCATAGTGCTAAGCTAATGAATGGGTCAAGTCAATCACATCACACTAGTAGAAAAAGGGTCAAATGTTCAGCTCATTAGTCCCAGTTTGTAATTGAGCCGGCACTAATGTGACCATTAGTGCCGGTTCCAATGGCTAGCTAGGCCGCTACCATTAGTACCGATTCGTGGCAAATCTTTAGCACCGGTCTGTGCCACGAACCAGTACTAAAGAGAGTGGTGGCACGATGTTGTCAGTCTGGGGCCCCTCCAGCACCTTTAGTACCGGTTCATGGCACGAACCGGTGCTAAAGGTCGTCCTATATAAACCCTTCGTCCACCCGCGAGTGAGCTCTCTCTGTTTTTCCCCTTTCCCCTCTCCTCTCTATTCTTCCCCCTCTACCTCGAGCTCATCTCACATTTTGCCCAAATTTTGTCAAGATTTGAAGGCCCCCATCCATTCAAGTGATCACAAAGGTAAGCAACTTTGTCCTTTCATCTCTCATTGCTAGATTAGCTTTTGCAATGCTTTATATAGTCATTAATTTGTGGGTTTTAGTAATTTGGGAGGAATTATATGTGGTAGTTTATTTTATTTATATGCAATCTGAGCTCAAAATAACTCTTAGTTTGCATATGTAGGTGTGGTTTACTTAGTGCCTTCCCGTCTCCGTCCTAACCACCGTCGATCGTCCGCACCGTCTTGTGGCCGGCACCACCTTGTGGGGTGAGCCCTCTTGTTCTTATATTTTTATATAAAAAATCATGTTTGTGTGATTTAGATATATATATAGTTACCTGTATAATTATCTTACCGTACATTGTTTGTTATTCATAGTTCCATGGTTTTGATATCCGTCTCCGCCGGCCCTCGTCCAAGTTATGGTTCGGATGTGGTATATTTTCTTTTATAACTATTTTGTTGCATTTCGTGTTTATGAAAAATTATGCCCATCAAATTGACATAGATATTTTTATCTAGGAGGTATGTGAACTGGAAATTCCAACCGACCCTATTGTCGAGAGGTTAAATTTAGTTGAAAGAGAAAACGAGTATTTTAAAGAAAAATTGAAAAAGAATTGAGGGGGAGAAGATGGAATTGGAGTTGCATGTTGCCGATGTCGTCGATGATCACAAGATCAAGATGGAGAAAATGCGCTTGAAGATTAGAAAGATTAGAAAATATGCCATTCATAGTGAGGCTTGGTATCATTATGCTAATGGATCAATTGTTACCTTAGTTGCGATCTTGATCGCATTTGTTGTTGCATTTAAATTCTTTAGCTAGAGAGCTATTTATATGTTTGCTTTAGGAGAATAAGTATTGTATGAACTTGTATTAATTTGGTCTATTCGGTGTTGTGTAATGAAGACGAGCTGGCAATGGATGTACGATGACCGATGCTCTCCCCAGTTCATTGAGGGCGTGCATACTTTTCTGATTGCGGCTCGGGCAAACAAGCGGGCGGATGGTTTTATGCCTTGTCCGTGTGTTGGCTGTAAGAATAATCACAATTACTCTAACGCAAGAACCATTCACGTCCACCTGTTTGAGTCCGGTTTCATGCCCCACTATATTGTTTGGACCAAGCACGGAGAAAGAGGGGTTATGATGGAAGAAAATGAAGAAGAAGAAGAGGACGACGATAGCTATCCTGGCCATGGGTTCCCTGAATACGATGATACAACAATGGGGGAAGAACTTGAGCCGGCAATGCGGGAAGAAGCTGAACAAGAGGCATGAGATGAGCCAACTGATGATCTAGGTCGGGCCATTGCTGATGCAGAGAGAAACTGCGCAAGTGCAAAGGAGAAGAAGAAGTTGCAGCGCATGTTAGAGGATCACAAGAAATTGTTGTACCCGAATTGCGAAACTGACAATAAAAAGTTGGGCACCACACTGGAATTACTGCAATGGAAGGCAGAGAATGGTGTATCTAACAAGGCATTTGGAAAGTTGCTGGTAAAGTTAAAGAATATGCTTCCAAAGGACAACGAATTGCCCGAGAGTACGTACGAAGCAAAGAAGGTTGTCTACCCTCTAGGGTTAGAGGTGCAGAAGATACATGCATGCCCTAATGACTGCATCCTCTACCGCGGTGAGTATGCGGATTTGAACGCGTGCCTGGTATGCGGTGCATTGCGCTATAAGATCAGCCGCGATGACCCTGGTGATGTCGAGGGCGAGCGCCCCAGGAAGAAGATTCCTGCCAAGGTGATGTGGCATGCTCCTATAATACCATGGTTGAAACGTTTGTTCCTAAACAAAGAGCATGACAAGGCTATGCGATGGCACAGAGAATACCGTAAGAAAGACAGAAAGTTGAGAGTTCCCGCTGACGGGTCGCAGTGGATAAAAATTGAGAGAAAGTACAGGGAGGAGTTTGCAGGTGACGCAAGGAATGTATGGTTTGGTCTAAGCACAGATGGCATTAATCCTTTTGGGGAGCAGAGCAGCAACCATAGCACCTAGCCTGTGACTCTATGTATGTATAACCTTCCTCCTTGGTTGTGCATGAAGCAGAAGTTCATTATGATGCCAGTGCTCATCCAAGGCCCTAAGCAACCCGGCAACGACATTGATTTGTACCTAAGGCCATTAGTTGAAGAACTCTTACAGTTGTGGAATGGAACAGGTGTACGTGCGTGGGATGAGCACATGGGGGAAGAATTTGACCTAAAGGTGTTGTTGTTCGTGACCATCAATGATTGGCCTGCTCTCAGTAACCTTTTAGGACAGACAAACAAGGGATACCGCGCATGCACGCACTGCTTGGATGATGTCGTCAGTATATAATAATTGTAGGAAGAATGTGTACCTGGGACATCGTCGATTTCTTCCGAGCAGGCATCCCATAAGAAAGAAAGGCAAGCATTTCAAAGGTGAGGCGAATCACCGCACGAAGCCTCGCCACCGTACTGGTGCTGATGTACATGATATGGTCAAGGATTTGAAGGTAGTCTTTGGAAAGGGTCCTGGCGGACAACCTGTTCCAAATGACGCTGACGGACGCGCACCCATGTGGAAGAAGAAATCTATATTTGGGACCTGCCGTACTGGAAAGACCTAGAGGTCCGCTCCGCAATCGACGTGATGCACGTGACAAAGAATCTTTGCGTGACCCTGTTTGGCTTCTTGGGTGTGTATGGGAAGACAAAATATACACAGGAGGCATGGGAGGACCAGCAACGTATGCACGGAAAAGACGGCATACATCAGGGTCATGCCAGCTATGCTCTTACCAAAGAAGAGAAGGAAATCTTCTTTGAATGCCTGCTCAGTATGAAGGTACCATCTGGCTTCTCGTCGAATATAAAGGGAATAATAAATATGGCAGAGAAAAAGTTCCAGAACCTAAAGTCTCATGACTACCACGTGATTATGATGCAACTGCTTCCGGTTGCATTGAGGGGGCTTCTATCGGAAAACATTTGATTAGCCATTCTGAAGCTATGTGCATTCCTCAATGCAATCACTCAGAAGGTAATCGATCCAGAAATCATACCAAGGTTAGAGAATGATTTGGTGCAATGTCACAGTTTCGAGTTGGTGTTCCCACCATCCTTCTTCAACATCATGACACACGTCCTAGTTCACTGATGCGAAGAGATTAACGTTCTTGGTCCTGTATTTCTACACAATATGTTCCCCTTTGAGAGGTTCATGAGAGTCTTAAAGAAATATGTTCATAACCATGCTAGGCCAGAAGGAAGCATCTCCAAGGGCCATCAAAATCAGGAGGTCATTGAGTTTTGTATTGACTTTATTCCTGACCTTAAGCCGATTGGTGTTCCTGAATCGCGGCATAAGGGCAGACTGGATGGAAAAGGCATGCTAGGAGGGGATCAAATAATATGTATGGACGTGCATTCTCTCACTCAAGCACACTACGTAAACCCTAAACCCTAAACACTACTAGGGAAAACCCTAGTAGTAGCGCGGGTTTAATGCCCACTAGTAGCACGAGACACCGCGCTACTAGTAAGGAGCTACAGCTATTCCTTAGCAATAGCATGTGCGGCATACGCTACTGCTAAGACATATAGCCGCAATGTTGGTTCACTCCCGCGCTACTGCTAATATAGCTAGTAGTAGCGTGTTTACTCTCCATCGCTACTAGTATTCTTTTTCTCATTTTTTTAATTTTTAGTGTATTTATACGTCGTTATACAAATTTTGGTACAATAACAATTATGAGGATGTTATATCAATGTGTCCATAACAGTGTGTCAAATGAAGATGGATTAGGTTCAAGTGGAGGCAACATGTGGTGCATGTCAAAAGTATACTACTAATCCAAACTTGATCTAGTTTGGACTGGTAGTACTTTCGATGTGCACCACATGTTGCCTCCACTTGAATCTAATCCGCCAACACAAGCCATTTAATCATCATCATAGTCATTACCACCAATAGTAGCTATTTAATCATCATAGTCATAGTGTAGCACACATCATCTTCAAACTCATTCTAGCTAGCTAATCACCACCAACACTAGCTGCGGTAGCTATGTAATCACCACCAACACTAGCTAATAATAATCATCATAGTCATTACCACCAACACTAGCTATTTAATCATCATAACTCATTTCTAGCTAGCTAATCACTCCTGCTGCTCTCTCTCTCAGGTAAAATAACATAAAACATGTGTAGCACTCCTGCTTCATCAAGTTGGAGCATGCAGATGAACCTGTCTCCTAATCGTGGGATGCTCTTCTGATTGTTTCCCCCTAGTACTTCTCTATGATCGTTCACAATTTTGCTCCGGTCTTTCACTATTAAGCATTCCTCGCTTTTAGATATCCTGAATGCACTAAAGTGCATTGTAGGATGTCTTGGCCGTAAGCTAACCATTCTCATGCGACCTTTAGTCTCGATTCAATGAGGCACAACATTCATCGGGAGTCCCTGTTGAAGAACATTGTATAGTAACATACTTAGCAATGAAGCTTAACTTAAAAATAGTGTATGCAAAAGATGCATTGACAAATAGTACAAATCTTACCATCTTTCCAAAATAGATGTGACCGTAGTTCAGTATGAACACTATTGGTCGCATGTTTTGAGTACTAAGATTTTTAAGTCCAGAAAAATAATTTGTCTTGACAGTATGAAGATCCTCAAGCCATGAAACATAATGACTTATCTCCTCGCAGTTTAGTTCAGCCCCGGGACAGTAGTAGGTCCTGTCTACCAAGCGTTGGACATGTTTGCTTGAACGGAAATAAGTTGTCAATAGAAATTAGTTGTCAACTATTTTTGAATAAACAATATCAAAGACATAAATATGGTTGAGAAACTCACATAATGGTATAACTGGAGGCGTCTGCACATCGACCCAGATGTTGATATTACCTTCAATATCATCTTCCGGACGAATATCAAAGGTGATAACCATATCAGGCTCAAATGCATAAGTCTTGCATAGTGCTTGCCAAGTTTTGCATTCAAAATAGGTGTAGGTGTCTGCGTTGTATAATTTTGCGTGGAAAGTATAACCATGCTCGGTCTTCAAGTAAACTCTCTTTACCTCCATAGTAGTTTTCATAGGACTGAAACTTATCTTATCTAAGACAAAAACTCTTGCATGGCAGGGGATACACTAGTAGAATAGTAAAAAAAATTAAATTATAAGTTGAAGCAAATGAAGCAAATGTCATGCTTAATTACTAAAAAAGACTTGTCCTTGTGACTTACTGTATCCACTTCAAAGTTCTCGCCCAACTTGATGCTGAAGCGCCTATCATCATCTAGGAAGATTATGTCACACATGCCACGCTCGTCTTCGCAGTATTCGCAAATACCGAAATCCTTTTCATCGTCAGACATTTCCTATGTTCATAGTTGAAACATTAATTGAAAATCGATCAAAGGCAACTACCAGGATACTCAACACACAAATCCGGGGCACTCAATATTTCCTACATATTCTGGCACAAGTCATGCCAAAATTCACGGAAAAATCCGGCATGACCTTTGCTAAAATAGGACATATCGAGCGCCTGAAATTTGCCGGAACGGAAATGAATCAACACTCCGGGAAAACATAGGCCACTCGGAGGTCTAACTTGCAAACATGACCGGCCACTTGGGCAAGCACATATCCTATTTGAGCAACACAAGATATACATTTCAAAATATCTTATAGGACTCATATTGACATGAGCATTCAATAAGCAAAACCAAATCGTAAAATAAATAAGTATTCAAATTAGCATGCATTCAATAAGCAAAAGTCAATCATCTCATGCTTCCGTACATCATCGAATATTATCACTAATACATCCCGAATAGTATCATACATATAACATCACTAATACAACTAAAACCCTAGCGCACGACGGGTATCGGCGCGTGCAGTGGACACCCAAAGAGAAGGAACCATCACAGGATCATAGCTCCAGTGAGATCCCTGGAGAACCTATCAGGTATTGGAGAACCTGTGCTCCAATGCAAACAAGTAGCGACTGATGTGCGCGTCCTCCTACCTGACATGGTGACGTACCACCTCCGCGGGGTCCTCGAGCCTCTGGACCGTCACTGGCCCACGTGACCGCCACCAAAGAAGGTTCGGGTCAACGACGGACTGACTCCTCACCAAGCTGCACCCCCCAGTAGGTAGCGCCTCCTAGTACCAGCCCAGCGGAGCCCAGTCCCAGACATGGCCCATCTGGTCAAGCAGGTGTCCTCCGTCGAGTCAACGACGACGAGGATGCGGGATAGGCATCGTCGACGTCGATGCGGGAATAATTGCTTTAACTAAAAAATAACAAGAAATGTGACATGTTCAACTAGTTCTATTAATTCAACTAGTTCTTACTAAAAATAAACTTATTATAAATAAAAATAAACTAGTACCTAATTAGTACCTAGTTCTTACTAACTAATTAGTACCTACGAACTACTGCCCTAATTACCATCTAATTTGATGAACCCAGGGGTGGAAAGTGGTAGCGGATATTCCAATTATCCAACTTAAAAGTGAAATAAGTGGTCAAATTTTACTCGTTTTATTATGCATTACAATAGTGTTTATTCATCATCTAAGAAAACATCGGAGCTGCATCCGTATCTGATAACATCCGCATCCGATTCGTTTCCCCCCATAGATGAACCCTAACTAATTTGATGCAACTAAAATTTGAAGAACCCTAGGCAGAGGTAGGGGAGGGGAGAAGCAGGCGTGCTCACCTCGGGTGCCTGCGGCGAGGGAGGGGCAGGCGGCGTCGAGGTCGGGGTCAGGGCTCGGGTGCGCGGCGGAGGGTGGCGTCGAGGTCAGGGTCGGGGGCGGCGTCGAGGTCGGGGTCGGGGGCGACATCGAATCCGGGGTCGGGGCGGCGTCGAGGGTGTGAGGAGAGCGACGGGAGGGCGCGCGGCGGCGACAACAAAGGGGCTGGATTCGGGGAAAGTGGTCGTGGGGAAGAATGAACCGTGTGGTTAAGTCAGAAGTAGCAGTAGCGCGTTCCAGGAAGTGCGCTACTGCTAAGCTAGCTACAGCGCGTTCCTCGATACGCGCTACTGATATTCCTTTCTCTTTTTTCCTCTTTTTCATTTATTTTTCTTTAAATTTTATTTTTTTCCTTTCACCTTTTTCTATTTCTTTCATTTTCATTTACTTTTCTATTTGCTTTCCATTTAATTTTATTTCATTTAGCAGTAGCACCTTTCAGCGTAAACGCGCTGCTACAAAGCAAGTAGCGGTAGCGCGGTTCTACCTAGATCGCCACTACTATGTGTAGCCTATCGGCTAAGCCTGGAAATTTTGGTAGTAGCGCTTTTATGTTCAGGCGCGCTGCTGCTACAACTATATTTGTAGCGCCATTTACATCAGCGTGCTACTGCTACTTAGCACCAGCGTGCTTTTTTAACACGCGCTACTACTAAAGTTCTATGTATAAGGTTTTCCCTAGTAGTGATACACGGTTCTACAGAATTCCGCCTTGGTGGCTCCGTATATGGACGAACATAAGAATTTTCAACACTCCAAACACCCGGAGCAGTCTGACGATTGGATTACACGTGAACAAACGGGGACTTTTGCCGGCCGGTTGTAGACACGTGCCATGCATGACACCGCTATTGAAGATGACCTGTACTTGCTGTCCTAGTTACCATCTTCGAATGTAATGACTTTCAAAGGGTACGAGATAAATGGGAATACATTTTACACGATCGCCCAAGATAAGAAGAGCACCAACCAAAACAGTGGTGTCCGCTTTGATGCAGCAACCAAGACGGGAAAGGAAACATATTATGGTTACATAGAGGACATGTGGGAACTTTACTATGGACATGGTTTGAAGGTCCCCTTGTTTCGGTGCAAATGGGTGAATATGACACGAGGCGGGGTAACGGAAGACCCACAATACGGAATGACAACAGTGGATCTCAACAATCTTGTGTATGCAGACGAACCATTCGTCCTAGCCAATGATGTGGCACAGATTTTCTATGTGAAGGACATGTCCACTGATACATCTCCAACGTATCTATAATTTTTTTATTGTTCCATGCTATTATATTATCAACTTTGGATGTTTTATATGCATTTATATGCTATTTTATATGATTTTTGGGACTAACCTATTAACCTAGAGCCTAGTGACAATTTCTGTTTTTTCCTTGTTTTAGAGTATCGCAGAAAAGGAAAATCAAACGGAGTCCATTGACCTGAAACTTCACGAAACTTACTTTTGGACCAGAAGAAGCCCACGGAGTATCGGAGATGTACCAGAAGAGTCCCGGGCTGCCCACAAGGGTGGGGTCGCGCCCACCCCCCTGGGCGCGCCCCCTGCCTCGTGGATAGCCCGGAGATCCACCGACGTACTTCTTCCTCCTATATATACCCATATACCCTAAAAACTTTGAGGAGCACAATAGATCGGGAGTTCCGCCACCAGAAGCCTCTGTAGCCACCAAAAACCAATCTAGACCCGTTCCGACACCCTGCCGGAGGGGGAATCCCTCTCCGGTGGCCATCTTCATCATCCCGGTGCTCTCCATGACGAGGAGGGAGTAGTTCTCCCTCGGTGCTGAGGGTATGTACCAGTAGCTATGTGTTTGATCTCTCTCTCTCTCTCATGCTCGACCTTTCGGTCTCAGTGTTCCGAGGCCATATCTGCATATGCTAGGCTCGTCAAGTTTAACCCCGAGTATTCTGCATGTGCAAAACTGGCTTGCACACATTGTATGTGAATGTAGAGCTTATCACACCCGATCATCACGTGGTGTCTCAGCACGAAGAACTATCGCAATGGTGCATACTCAGGGAGAACACTTATACCTTCAAATTTTAGTAAGGGATCATCTCGTAATGCTACCATCGTACTAAGCAAAATAAGATGCATAAAGGATAAACATCACATGCAATCAATATATGTGATATGATATGGCCATCATCATCTTGTGCCTTTGATCTCCATCTCCAAAGCACCATCATGATCACCATCGTCACCGGCTTGACACCTTGATCTCCATCGAAGCATCGTTGTCGTCTCGCCAACTATTGCTACTACGACTATCGCTACCGCTTAGTGATAAAGTAAAGCAATTACATGGCGATTGCATTTCATACAATAAAGCGACAACCGTATGGCTTCTGCCAGTTGCCGATAACTCTGTTACAAAACATGATCATCTCATACAATAAAATTTAGCATCATGTCTTGACCATATCACATCACAACATGCCCTGCAAAAACAAGTTAGATGTCCTCTACTTTGTTGTTGCAAGTTTTACGTGGCTGCTACGGGCTCAACAAGAACCGTTCTTACCTACGCATCAAAAACCACAACGCGGTATAGTGATTGCTTTTGTATCTTCAGAAAGAACCCTGTTCATTGAATCCGATTCAACTAATGTTGGAGAAACTGACACCCACTAGCCACTTGTGTGCGAAGCATGTCGGTAGAACCACTCTCGCGTAAGCTTACGGGTAATGTCGGTCTGAGCCGCTTCATCCAACAATACCGATGAATCAAGAATCAACTAGTGACGGCAAGCAATATGTATATACCCACGCCCACAACTCCTTTGTGTTCTACTCGTGCATATAACATCTACGCATAGACCTGGCTCGGATGCCACTGTTGGGGAATGCAGTAATTTAAAAAAAAATCCTACTCACACGCAAGATCTATCATGGTGATGCATAGCAACGAGAGGGGGGAGTGTAGTCCACGTACCCTCGCGTTCAGCTCGGTGATGTCCCGTGAACTCTAGATCCAGCTAAGTGTCGAGGGAGAGTTTCGTCAGCACAATGGCATGGTGACGGTGATGATGACGCTACCAGCGCAGGGCTTCGCCTAAGCACTGCAACGATATGACCGAGGTGGATTATGGTGGAGGGGGGCACCGCACACGGCTAAACAATGTTTGTTGTTTGTTCTAGGGTGCCCCCTTGCCCTCATATATAAAGGAGCAAGTGGGGAGGCCGGCTGGCCCTATGGCGCGCCAAGGAGGGGAGGAATCCTCCTCCTAGTAGGAGTAGGATTCCTCCTTTCCTAGTCCTACTAGGAGGGGGGAGGAAGGAGTGGGAGAGAGGAAGGAAAAAGGGGGGCGCCGCCCCCCTCCTAGTCCAATTCGGGCTCAAGGGGGAGGGGCGCACGGCCTGCCCTGGAAGCCCCTCTCTCTCCACTAAGGCCCATTAGTTCCCCGGGGGGTTCCGGTAACCCTCCAGTACTTTGGTTTTACCCAAAACCACCCGGAACAGTTCCGGTGTCCGAATATAGACGTCCAATATATCAATTTTTATGTCTCGACCATTTAGAGACTCCTCGTCATGTTCGTGATCACATCTGGGACTCCGAACTACCTTCGGTACATCAAAACACATAAACTCATAATACCGATCGTCACCGAATGTTAAGCGTGCAGACCCTACGGGTTCGAGAACTATGTAGAGATGACTGAGACTCATCTCCGGTCAATAACCAATAGCGGAACCTGGATGATCATATTGGTTCCTACATATTCTACAAAGATCTTTATCGGTTAAACCGCATAACAACATACGTTGTTCCCTTTGTCATCGGTATGTTACTTGCCTGAGATTTGATCGTCGGTATCATCATACCTAGTTCAATCTTGTTACCGGCAAGTCTCTTTACTCGTTCTGTAATGCTACATCCCGTAACTAACTCATTAGTCACATTGCTTGCAAGGCTTATAGTGATGTGCATTACCGAGAGGGCCCAGAGATACCTCTCTGATACATAGAGTGACAAATCATAATCTCGATCTATGCCAACTCAACAAACACCATCGGAGACACCTATAGAGCATATTTATAGTCACCTAGTTACGTTGTGACGTTTGATAGCACACTAAGTGTTCCTCCGGTATTCGGGAGTTGCATAATCTCATAGTCATAGGAACATGTATAAGCAATAGCAATAAACTAAATGATCATAGTGCTAAGCTAACGGATGGGTCAAGTCAATCACATCATTATCTAATGATGTCATCCCATTTATCAAATGACAACTCTTTTTCCATGGCTAGGAAACTTAACCATCTTTGATTAACGAGCTAGTCAAGTAGAGGCATACTAGTGACACTCTGTTTGTCTATGTATTCACACATGTACTAAGTTTCCGGTTAATATAATTCTAGCATGAATAATAAACATTTATCATGATATAAGGAAATATAAATAACAACTTTATTATTGCCTCTAGGGCATATTTCCTTCAAGATGCCGCTGCCGATGGGGCCTCCGCCACATAAGTTCTTTGGCTATGGCTTCCCAGGACCACCAACGCAATGGGGATTCCTGGGAGGTTTTCCTCATCCCTTCCAGCAGAAAGCTTGGGGTGGAGGGCCACAACAGCCATGGTTCGGTCCACCTGCTCAGTACCCACCCCCCAGGGGACTGGAGGTGGCGTGGACCTGCTACAAACTGATCGAAGCAATTCGGGGAATCAACAGGGCTCAGGCAAAACTCAGGGTAAGAATCCTCAACGCAAAAAACAGGACCAGGTTCAGAAATCTACCTCATACACCTCCACTAGCTTGATGTCCTATGCCCATGTGACCTGTTACAATTGTGGTGATCCGGGACACCACAAAGACAAGTGCGAGAGACCCAAGAGTTGTTTTATTTACAAGATGGTGACCCACATGGTGGATGATTGTCCTGTCATGAAGAAATCTCATCTCACTGCAAGATATATGGGGAGTGCAACACAAGGACTAGGCTTCTACCACATTGATGTCCCTGATGTGAATGCTCAGTACTATGGTGGTCTAAAGAATGTTGGAATAGTGCTTGTTGAATCTGGGGAAGTATCCAAGAAAGAATTAGCGGAGGAATTTGCAGACATCTATAAGACCAATTGGCCATGGCCCATCAATGCCCTGGATGACTGGACTTTCTTGGTGAAATTTCCTCCAGAAATAGATGTAGCTCATGTGGCAGGCTATCACTACTTTGGCTTGAAGAAAGACAATGTAATTGTCAGTGTAGAAGTCTGGTAAGGAAATGTTGAGGCAGAGGATGACCTGCAAGAGATCTGGATCAAAATTAGGAAGATGAACCCCAAGTGGTGTGAGTGGTCCATGCTTGACCAAATCACCTCCACTCTTGGGGTGCTACTGGATGTTGACTGGCAACACAACTTGCAGTCCTTCTATGAAATAGTTAGGGTGAAGATATCATGCAAGGACCATACAAAAATCCCTGCAGAGACACTCTTTGGTATCAAAGAAAAATTTTACAGACTACTAATTAAGGTGGAACCAAGAAATAGTGATGAAGTTATGGCAGCAACCAATCCCTCAATGGATACAAATGCCTCTTTAGAAACAATGTCTAAAGACAGTGCCTCTAATGATGGCAGATCACGGCAGGGGTCCAGGATTGGCTCTGACTCTGGCTCACTCACTGGGGCTGGAAACTCAACCCACATGACACAAGTTTCAGGGCAACAACACTCCCATGAAGAGGCTACCCCAACCTCCATGCTCAAAAACCAGCTGCTTGAGCCCCAGTATCTACCCAGGATTCAAGCCCTGGAGCAATTGCTCAACTCAAAACAGGGGGATTCTATTGGATTCAACCTTCTGAGGGAGATGGAGCTAATTGGGGAAGATGAGATCGATCCTGAGGGAGAAATAGAAGACTTGGAGGTTGATGATGAAGCTGAACAACTATCTCTAGAAGTGCAATATGAAGCCAACTTTCCTGCCATGAAGACTACTGTTGACAACAAGAAATGGGGCCCTATGCAAGCTACTAGGATGAGCTCAAGAATTGCTGGTGACAAAATAACCATCATGGAAAAAGCTCAACAGCTCAAGGAGGTTCAAAATTTGGAAGTCTAGAAAGCACATGATAAGAATCAAGTTTCTTTTAACATGTTTAATAACCCATCTTTTTTATCAGTTCCCACTAACATTGGTGTGGAGGTTGACTTAGGAAATGTTATCTCTAGTAACCTTTCCTCCCACACTGTGATAGATGAAACTAGAGCCCAAATCATGACTGAAGGTCATGAGGCTGAGCTGCATAATCATTTGACTAATCATCTATTCATCTCTGATCCATCATCTAGCCCTAATGAAGGGCTCTGGTCCCTGGTAAGAAGGAATAGGCGGGGCAAGCACCCCAGGACAAAGATTAAAAAATGAATGCCCTCTTCTGGAATGTAAGAGGCATTTCTGCTATAGGCAGAAAGCCTCTCATTATAGACACCATAGCTAAAACCCATGCTACCATTTTAGGTTTTCAGGAAACTAAGGAGGATTTTCCCCCTCCTACCTCAAATCATTAATTGGTCATAGAGATTTTGCTTGGCACCACCTCCCAGCCACAAGCACTGCTGGAGGCATCCTGATGGGAGTGGATCAAGATGTTTTTGATGTGGTCTCTTGGTCTCATTTATATGTTTCTGTTAGCTGTGAAATGAGGCACAAAAGTCTTGGTCATCTGATTAGGGTCGTTACAGTGTATGGCTCCCCATATGAAGAAGGGAAAGCTGCTTTTATTTCTGAACTTGACACTTTATTTGTAGATAGCCACATCCCTACCCTGATTGGGGGGGGGGTTCAATCTAGTTAGGAATGCTAAAGAAAAGAGCAATGGAGTTATCAATCATAGATGGAGTGATAACTTCAATGCATGGATTGAGATATGGGGGCTGTTAGAGATTAAACTCTCTAGCAGGAAATTCACTTGGGCCAACAATCAAGTTGACCTCATCATGTCCACTATTGATAGACTCTTCTGCAATACTGACATGGATGCCCTCTATCCTTTGGCATCGTGTAGATCTCTTCCTAGATGTGGCAGTGACCATACCCCCTCCTCTGGGACTCTGGGGTAGAGGCCCAACCTAGGAAAAGTAGCTATAAAATGGAAAAATGGTGGCTCCTTAGGGCTGACTTTGTTGATCTAATCCATAAAATTTGGTCAGAGCCAAATAGGGGTACTTCTAGCTTGGAAAACTGGCAGATTCAAATTAGAAGTCTTAGAAGAGTTACCAAAGGTTGGAATTCCAATGAGGAAGCTAATCTTAGAAGGTACAAAAAATATTGTTGGAGGAATTTGACATCTTAGATGTTGAAGTTGAATCCTCTGACCTTTCCGAAGAAGAATTTGCTAGAATGAAATTCATACATACTGAACTTCAGAAAATTTGGCTTCAGGAAGAAACAAAAGCCAAACAAAGATCTAGGGATAGAGATATTAAAGAAGGAGACAGAAACACTGCATACTTTCATGCAATGGCTAACCAGAGGAGGAGGAAAACCCTCAGTCACTCCTTGGATGGACCTGACGGGCCTGTCCATGACATTAAGGATATGCTTAATGTGGCTGGGGACTTTTATAAAAACCTGTTTAAAAATACAATAGTAGTGGATTTACACTTAAACCTGACTTCTTCTCAGCAGAAGAGCTAGTCACATCGACTGAGAATGAGGCCCTAGAAGCACCCTTTACTGATGAAGAAGTAAAGAAAGCAGTCTTTGACTCATACCCTGATGGTGCCCCTGGACCAGATGTGATTCCATTTTTCTTCTATCATCAATTTTGGGAGGTGATAAAAGTTGATTTGATAGACATGTTTAATGATTTCCATAAAGGAGAACTAGACATTCATAGACTTAACTTTGCTATGCTTACTCTAATCCCTAAGGAACCTGATGCTACTTCCATGAAAAAGTTTAGGCCCATCAGCTTAATCAACTGTAGCTTTAAGATTTTTACTAAGGTTCTTACTAATAGGCTGACTAAGATCCTTCAGATATTGATAGCTAGCAACCAATCTGCCTTCCTCAAAGGCAGATATATCCTGGAGAGTGTGGTCACTGCTCATGAGGTAGTAAATTCAGTCCACTCTAAAAAAAACAAGATTTGGTCTTGAAGCTTGACTATGAAAAAGCCTTTGACAAAGTATATCTTAACTTTCTACTGGATCTGCTTGAGAAGAGAGGCTTTGGTAGGGTAAATATCTTTGCACCTAACCTATCACCTAGTGCCTCTAGATTTTGGAAAGGGATAAAAACCATAACCCAAGCGCTGAAATTTGGTTATAGATGGAAGATTGGGTGAGGAGACAAGGTTAGATTCTGGGAGGATACCTGGTTGGGTACCTCTCCTCTAGCTGTGCAATTCTGGCCTATCTACTCCCATTTGCAATGAACAAACCAAAAGTGTTAGCAAGGTGTGGGACGGTCTTCAGCTAAAACTCACTTTTAGAAGAAACTTTGATGATAGACTTATGGAGCAATGGTATCAGTTGGTCGAGATAGCTGGTAGTTTGACCCTCAGTAACGACATTGATGCCCTTATTTGGCAGCTAGAAAACAAAGGGGTCTATTCTACAAGCTCACTCTACCATGTGATCAATTTCAGGGGGGTTCAACCAGTTTTCATCCCTTCGGTGTGGAAACTTAAAATACCCCCTAAAATTCATGTCTTCTTGTGGCTTTTTGCTAACAACAAACTGATGACTAGAGATAACCTTAGGAAAAGATAGATTATCAAACCACTTGACTGTGCCTTCTGCTCTGAAGCTGAAACATGTTCTCATCCCCGCGTGTTGCTGCGGGATTTTAAAGATTAATTTTGGATACATTTTATATGCATGAAATGATCTAAATCGAAAGCTATTATTTTCGAAAGTAATTCTATGTGAACAAAGAATACGCATGTACGTTGGACTATTGGAGATGGAACAATTAAATTGGGGTATGCATGTGCTACAAAATAGTTCTAGTGGATGATGACGTGGCACATTTGATGATGTGGAGGGCTGCATGTTGAGAGAAATAGACTTAGTGGGGATCAACTATTTATGTATTATAGATGTGTGGTCCCTAGGCAAATTTGGCCATTGATCACGAGTCATTTTAGGGTAGATACTGGGACTAATTTTGAATCAGTGGCGAAATTCTGGATTGCTAATAGAATTCTGTTCTCAACACTGTTAATGTTGCTGTGCTTTGGTATGTCTGGAATATAGGAACTCTATAATTTTCAATAACACCTTATGAACGTCGATTAAGCAGGTGCTGAGGTTGATCTTAAAGACTATCAAGAGCTGGGTGGTACTGTCCTCGAGCGAGACTGCGGAAAGGCTGGAGGCCTTCACAACGCACCTCACAACCTACCCGAGGCAGCCACTGTTGATCAGTGGCTGATTCTGAGGCACCCTGAAGCCCCTCTGGTGGATCCTTGGACCAAGCTGAAGATCACGGACGACGCGCTAGGCTTTGCATCCCCTTCCAATAAGCGTAGTGAAGCCGCAACGGTGTCAAGTCCAACCTCAACTCTGACGGCCGCTTGGTCTCCACAAGCTGTGGTTGTGCCACCGCTGAAGTCGCGCAAAGCCTCCCAGGGACTGCTCTGCATCTAAAGCGTGATGCGCTGTGTGTGTGATAAAGTCGTCATCTTAGTTTTCGCAAAAACTTGATGTAATAATTTCGTTTACCTAGTCTTTCGCTGAACTGCTCCTCTTAGTGAGCCGATGTATCCCGAACGACTTTGTGATTTCATTCTATAAAATGGAACCGGGGAGGGGCCTCCCTGTTCTTCTAATTTTTTTTTGCTGATAAGCGACAATTTCTTCTTGAAGGTGTTGAATTTGAACGATGCAGCGAGGCATATCCAATACGGATGGCTTCACGTTTTGTGAAGTGAGATATGCATGTATGCAATGATGACATACATGAACACGATATTGAGCACATTCAGGGCCTCTTTGATTCACAGGATTATGAAAACACGGGAATAGGAAAAACATAGGATTGGAATGTCATGCTGATCTCCATCCTATAGGATTTTGGGTTGTTTGATTGCATCATAGGAAAAATAAAGGATTCCTTCAAAGAGGTTTGAGTGGATGCTAGAAATCCTATTGGAAGTAGTACAAAGAAATCCTTAGGAAAAATTCTTGTAGGATTCAATCCTTTGAATCAAACAGCCAACATAGGAAAAAATCCTATGGATTATGATCCTCCAAAATTCCTATGTAAATCCTTTGAATCAAAGGAGCCCTAAATATGGAAAGGTTCCTCTTAAAAAAAGTATGAAAAAGATTGCCCGTCATACATACTTTATAGGCTACATTTACATTTGAATTTATAGAATTTATAAAGACGATGCATACTATTCCCATTTATATACTCTCTCTCTTTTTCTAAATATTTGTCTTTCTAGAGATTTCAACAAATGACTACGTATGAAGCAAAATGAGTGAATCTACACTCTAAAATATATCTATATACATCCGTATGTGGTAGTTCATTTGAAATATCTAAAAAGACAAATATTTAGAAACAAATGGAGTAGTAAACTTTGTAGTAGCTATTACTCCCTCTGTAAATTAATATAAGAGCGTTTAGATAGTAGTGATCTAAATGCTCTTATATTAATTTACCGAGGGAGTACTTATTAGGAAATTTGTGTTAAAAAACTTATTAGGAAATTAGATAAACTTTGTAAGTACTTCCGCTGTCTAAAAACGTTTTTATATTATGGGACGGAGGAGTATCATTTTGCGGCAATTTCATACATTCAAAACCCATTTTTTTAAAGATATAATATCCAAAGCCCATTGCCCCAATAACAACCTACTGCTTTCACCACTTTATTTCTCTCCTCGTTCAGCAGTCAGCATCTCCGTGTCTCGCTCCCTCCCCCTCCACCGCCCCCCTAGTCTGACACCGCCAAAATCCCACCGCGCCACGCGGATGGCTTCGCCGCCGACGGGGCCCGCGGCGCCGGCGGGCTTGGAGAGCATGGAGGGCCTCGCCCTCGACACCATCATCGCCAAGGCCGGCGCGCGCCCTGCGGCTGTGCTCGCCTGCGCCAGCACGCACCTGCGCGCTGCCGTCGCCGAGGACGCCGTCTGGCGCAACTTCTGCGCCCGAGACCTCGGCCTCGACGCGCCCCTCGACCCCGAGGACCGCCCGCTCCCCTCCTTCAAGGTCTGGTGCTGGCTTGATCCCCTCGTTCCTTTCCCCTAACTAACCCTTGCCCAAACACAAGAATTAAGAAGCAGTCGATATACAATCTGCCGCTTCGTGATGGGGTTCCTGGCGTGTGGAACTTTGGATGATTTTGTTACTTGTATTGCTACTGTTGTGAATTCTTTGGTGCGTGTTGTCAGCTTGGAAATGCCGGACCTAGCAGAAGGTTTGAGTGAGGGGTCCTACTGTGAATTGAAAGAACTACCGTGTTTTCATTGCAAACGTAAAATAACTTACGGATTTGCAAATTAGGATTAAAGTGGGGGCCTTTACCCCTGCTCAGTCCTTCTTGGTGTCTGTATTTTAATCAATGCCTCATTCCTGAATTTCCTGATCTTAGCCCATTAGTTATGAGTTATGACCATGACCAAACAGATGGTAAATCAGAAACACATAGTACCAAGCAATTACCTATGATTTTGTAGACCATTAAGGTTAGACTAGCCACAATGGAGAGTAACATACACTAGTAACATACACATATCCGTAGACTATGTTACTACCTTCATAGTGGGTAGTAACATAGGTGTGGTGTCATGCAAAGCTCCATTTATTAGGTTATAGGCTCATATTGCATTGAGACATGTGATGTTACAGTAACTAGCTAAGTTACTAGAACTACCTCTCTCTTCATTAACTCATTGCCACATAGACAAATTTGCTGAGTTGGACTTGAAGTTACTGCTGAAGTTACTCCCACTGTGGCTAGTCTTAGGTGTGTCGAAAGTAGAGTAAGGTGTGTCTGTAGAACTAGTTTATATCATCTCACTGTTTACATAGGTAGGAAAAGCGGCTTAGAGAAGATAGGACCCTGACTAACTACAAGGTAAAGAAAAATAGAAACATAAGAGGAATAAAATAAACAACACCATTTTTTCTAAAATTGGTAGTACTTCTCACTTATATATCTATTTTCTTCTAATATCCTTGTCCTTATGTGAATGAAGTTAACATTTCATTGTCCTAATGTCTGTCAAAAGAGTTTGATCTGTAATGACTCCCCACCATGATTTTCTCTTTTCTTTTCAGTGTATCTTTTGTCGCGTTAGCTTGCTGTCATTATTTTTCGGTTTAACTTGTCCAAAAGGGGATGGAGATTGATTATTGATGTTTAATTTGTGGTATTACTATCAGAGACTTGTACAGTTCTGCTCATGGACTGCATTTCTCAGGTAGAACATTTCCTCTGCGTGTAAGCATGTAAAGTTTTACGCGCCACTGAAGAAAAATGCTGGTATTTTTTTCTATGATAATATATGAGTAGTGCCTATTTAATAGGTTGCTCCACCAAGGAATACGATGCCATTGAATGATCCCAATAGTGAATTGTCTGAAACCTAAACTTTCAACTTTTACATGTCGTCTTTGGTTGTTATGATGTTACTTCAAATTGCATCCACTTCCTGCTGGCCTTCACGGCCGTATGTGAGAAACGAGAGTCCCGTTGGGATATCTGAGATTAGGCCTCGTGTAAAAGAAAATCAACTATGAAAACTTGAACACTATTTTATTATTCATACTGGTAGTGCAATATTTTATAGAATTGCATATTTTAAAAAACAAGTTTTAAAGCACCAACTACTAATCTACTCCCTCCGTCCGTAAATACTTGTCCTAGAAATGGTTGTATCTAGACTTATTTTAGTTATAGATACATCCATTTTCAACCATTTTTAGGACAAGTATTTCCGGACGGAGGGAGTATGTTTTAGCGGAACTGTGACATCCTTTTGGCTTTTCCTTGTTGTAAAATCTTCAAAACTAATTTATGTTGCTGGAGCTATAGCACAGTTAGTATCATCACCATGAACCCAGTCATTATTACTTTATTAGCATCGATAATTTGGTTTTGGAAAGAAACTTTTCAAAAGGTTTGCTGTCAATGTCAATCTATTACAGTCCAGGGTCTGGAGTGTGTTGCTAGTCATTTGCTCTATATCTGCCCTTTGGCTGTGAAATACAATTATGACCTTTTGAGCTATTCTCTAATGTTGACAAATTGCACCCTATTTGGTCTACTTCCTACCAGCTGCAAAAACTAAGAGTTAGGGGAACATGAATTATATGTAGTACAACACTCCTTATTCTGTTAATCATTTTTTTTCTAGAGAACAGTTCTGTTATTGATTGTGCTCGCTGTTGTTTATAGACGTCCAAATTCGTTCATTAAAAAAAAAAAGGGCAACCTGGTGCATGTAGCTCCCGCTTGCGCAGGGTCCAGGGAAGGGTCCGACCACTTTGGGTCTATAGTACGCAGCCTTTCCCTACATTTCTGTAAGAGGCTGTTTCCAGGACTTGAACCCATGACCTCATGGTCACAAGGCAGCAGCTTTACCACTGCGCCAAGGCTCCCCTTCGTCCAAATTCGTTCATTGTTTGTAAATATTCTTTTTGGTGGAATTATTATTTACGATGTTACTTCATCTGATTTTGGCGATTGACTGCATATCTTCTTCGCTTCAAATTAATTGGTTTTATCCATGATAACAAACTGTAACCAAATTTTCAGGATGCATATAAAGTTTGGTCAGAGTCTTTTGGTATGTATCCATTACCCCTGGTAAAGAGAGTGAAACTTTTTTGGAGCTCATTAAAAGGATGGATTTCTGAAAACTTTCCTGAAGCACTCAGAACTTTGAGTAAAGGTGTTTCTGAAGCTCAGATAAGATCAGCAGAAGATGATCTTGGTTTCAAGCTTCCTATGCCTACAAAGCTATTGTACCGCTTTTGCAATGGTCAACTGCCTTTCAGTAAAAACGAGGATGTACGCATGGCTCCTCTTGGCATAATAGGAGGCTATCTGTTTTATAATTACATTGTAAATGTGCACTTGTCATCTCTTGAGCAAATGGTCGAAGAGACAAAAGAATTTAATTTCCACTTGGAGGAGCAAGGTCTTCCCATTGGGCCCAACCTTGCATTAGTGGCAAGTTCATGGTATCATCCTAAAACGTTTCTTCTCAATTGTTCAAGTGGTGAACTTTACGTTGGCACTGCCAACTTATCAGCTGGAGAAATGATGCCATGCGTGCCAAAATCATTGATAAAGCCAACTAATAGTGATATGCCCCAAGACGGATTACTTTTGTGGTTGGAAGAGCACCTTAGGCGCTTACAGAATGGCATGATCAAGATCCGCCCTCTTAAGACGTCGAGGTATATCTGCTTATATCCAGAAGCATCCCCATTGTGTTCGTCAGCAGTGACAAATGGTGTAAAGGTGATAAATCGTGACTTCCTAAATATGGCATCATCATTTTATTAAGCTTGAAGTCTAAATGGCATATCTTGTTTCCAACACTTGGTTGACTGTTCTTATTCATGACTTGCAACATTTCATCCCACTTGATTGCTTCCGTGAGTGATTTTTCATGACATGCAGTAGACATTCTATATGGTCTCATTGGTGCATTGGGCTGACATTTCTGATGGTTATAGGTACGTGCATCTGCTGTCTTTGTGCCAGAACATCCTCGTCGGGGGCATGTGGGCACACATCTGTACAGCTATTCCATCCGCCTGTCAGTTCCTGAGGCATGCATGCTAGGTGGGGTTTACTTTTCTTCCTGCCAGCTTCACTCACGCCACTGGATCATCCGATGTAAAGACACGGTTGTTTCGGATATGCATGGGGAAGGTGTTATTGGGGAGGTATGCTGGAATCGAAAAGGAAAACTAATTTCTGTATCTTGAATTCTCGTGGAGAAAAGTTATAGTTAACGTGGCTATTTATTTGGCTTTGTGTTTTGCAGTATCCTTTACTTTTACCAGGGCAGGACGAGTTTGTCTATGAGAGCTGCACGCCGCTGAATGGCAGTAGTGGATCTGTGGAGGGCTCTTTTACATTTGTGCCTGGGAGGTATGACCTAATTCACAAGAGAAGTTTCAATCAAAAGAATGAAGTCATTTTATTAGGCATTTGTAGCCAAACTGTGTTTGTTAAGGATTGGCAAGTGTTTGTGTGCCAACCAACCGAAACATCCTGTTTTCTTTTTTCATTATGTTGATGCGTGATTTGACTGTTTTATCCTTTGGTTAAGGTTGACCCAGCCAGAAGGAAAACCATTCGACGTCACGGTGGCTCCGTTCCCTCTGGAAGTACCCGACTACATCTTCTGAGCAATAGTATGTGCACCTAATAACAGTGTAGTATCTTGGTAGAAACACCGAACATATCTGTAGTACTCTGTCTGCTGTAGCAAAGTTGCTCTGCCTGGAGTTGATCTTGTCGATGTAATGTTAACAAAAGGACGCAAATGGTTTTGTCGTGCGCCGACCTTCTTCCGGTTCCTGGCTGTGGCCCTAAAGGAATCTGTAGCGGGTGGAGCTTGTCTGTTCATATGTGATGTGAGGTTGTTTGTTTCTTTGTTGAGGTGAAACATAAGAGGGAATTGTTCCAAGGTTTGCGCAAGAAATGGTTCCTTGGCTGTCATGTCTGGGTTTGCGACACCGATGTGATGTGATCGATGCAGTGCTGTTCGTGACAGAGCTGTTTCAGTAGGTCATCTGTAATCCTACACTGATGTTCGTTTGTAATGTTTCCCCTATGGTTCATCACCACTGCACTGGTAGTTCAGCACTACTTGTATTGCAAAGTAGGTCTTTATCCCTTGTATGCAGTGTGAGTGGTCCATCGGATAGATGTGCGTGCTTCACTACACCCGACAGCAACATAAGCAGATAGAAAGAGGACGTCTGTCACATCAGTATAATAGCTGTGTATTGTCTTTCTACTCCTTCCATCCCAGAGTGTAGTGTCAAAAACGCTCTTATATTATGGGATGGAGGGAGTATATTTTATGTATGTTTATCTACAATCTTCCTATAGCCAGGATGCCTGCCAAAGAACTACATAATCAGGTTTTGATGTAACATAAGTATCAGTAGAATATTGTTTCAACAAAAGAAGCATCAAAGTACAAACGGCTCTACATACATTGGCTTCTCAAATACCACTTGGAATAGATTTGAGGTACTTCTTCTGAATAACATGCCAAGGAGATTTTTGATCTGAAATCATTCCCTAGCAGCCTTATCATCCTTAAATCAGATCCCAGTTGCCATACCATCTTTCTGTGGTGATATCTTTTTCTCTCCCTCTTGTTATGACGCTCTTCTCTTCAGTTGTCGAGAAAATCTCCACAGCGGGCTCATAAATGGTCCTCATTCCTTGGATGCAATTGCATTGCAAGAATGACAATGTGAAAAACCGCGAAGAGAGCACGAAGCATGGTTCCCAGCTTATCTCGGCAACTAAGCCCGGAGTATGTAGTACAAGAAACTGTGACTATTCTGTATAGGTGGAAGCCAACATCATTTTATCTTCTTCTCTTGGCCATCACTAGCTAGAACCAGAACCAAGTATGCCGCGTGAAGAACCAAGCATTCTGAGCCATCTACTCTGCACACAGTAACCAAGTTAGAATGTGAGGTCAACATCATGAAAGCAACTCCTAGCAATTTTTTTTTGTAGAACCAGTAATTTCATAGGACGTACTCCCTCCGTCCCATAATATAAGAGTGTTTTTTATACTAATGTAGTGTCAAAAACGTTCTTATATTATGAGACGGAGGGGGTAGTAATGAATGATGGTTCTTGCAAGCACAAAAGAGGGATGTGCTAGTGAACCAACTCAAAAGACACAATTACAATTCATTGATTCTACTGCCACATTGGCGTTTGAAGTGTGAAACTGGTGCGCACCCAGAATCAACTTCATGTTAAAGGAAAAGAAGGTGTACTTTGTTGATATGAGCAGTCTATCACCCCTATTAAGCAGAGATGTCACACAACATCAGATAATAAGTATTATTTTTTTTGCGGGGCAAAACATCAGATAATTCACATGAAAAGTAATCCCAATGTAATGCTTAAACCTAATCCAATCTGCAAACATATTTAGGCCTCTTTTGGTTCATAGGATAGGATTATCATAGGAATAGGGAATTTATAGGAAATGAGATGACATATATCCCAAAACCTATGAATAGGAATAGGAAACGAGATGTCATTTGGTTCACACCAAAGAAATTTTTCCATTAAATCTAGGCTCATTTTTATTTTCCTATGAAATGTGAAGGATAGGAACCAATTCTATGTAGGAATAGGAATCCATTCCTATGAACCAAAGGGCTCTTCAGGAAAAAAACCCTACAAAAAATCCTATCCTCTAGAATTCCTATGAAATTCCCAGGCTTTAATTAGGACCCAAAAGCAAATAAAGAAAAATCTACCAGTTGAAAACATTTCTGCGGCTGAAAATTCAGAAAAGGAGGCTGGACAGCTCTAGATCAGTCTAGCTCTGCCTCTACCTGCACTGCACCATCGATCAAGATGGCAGAGATAAGTGAAGTTGCTAGGACAGTCCTCCGATAACCATGACGGGGCGCCGGGGCCGCGTCCGTGCGCATGCATGCGAGCGTGAGCTGCTTGCTCCGGCCCGGCAATTACTACTACTCCCGTGCTTTGTATTGATCTGCAATGCAAACCGTTGAAGACATTTTTGCGCATGCACGTTCCTGGGCATTCATTCATTCATTCATCGAAGGAGCACTTTTTTGCCCCCCCGGTCTCCACTCAACATGCATACACATGAGCAGCTGTAAAGCGCGCGAACCCGATCTACCTTGGTAAACCGAAACATTCAACATTTCTCCAAGTACAAAGAAGGAGGGGCAGTTGTATTTAATTAAACAACACGGCGATCACTTTACGTACCACGTGATGTGCATGTGGTGTAGTACGTACCATGCACCGCGGTGGTGCCAGAGCTAAAACCCTGTCGTGCCGTGTCAGCTTCAAAACGTAAGAGCAGTGAATACATCAGGACGTATATATATATATATATATATATATATATATATATATATATATATATATATATATATATATATATATATATATATATATATATGGTGCAACTACATTTTGTTTCACGAGAAAAAAACATTAGTACAATTTCGTCAAATATTAGCATTACTGAATACTGACAGAAATTTCTCAAGGTCAACTTAGAAACAGTTCCAAGCTTCTTTCAGCGACAGTAGTACACTGTTAATTAAGACGTCTTCTATATCGAGATCGATCATATATACACATGCATGCATGTATATATACACTGCTCAGGCATCCCTCATGGGATCAAGATGAATGAACTAATGGTCCAAAGAGATTGGGACCATGCATCTTCAAATTTCTCTTGAAAGAGACTAGCTAGCTAGGATAATTTTGCCATGTATTGAGCATCTGGATACGACCCAAACTGGTTCCAAAACACATAACCAAAATCAAACGACCCCCCAACCTCTACTTCCACCTCCTTAAATAACGACGTAGCACCCTCAACTCCCTTCTCCTTAACTGAGCTCGGCTCGATCCAATGCGCCGACTCACTACTCCAGCCGAATCATCCGTCCACCCGACCTCGTAAATGCCTTCTCTCATCGACGACCCAGGCTCGCTGCGGTCGCTGCTCCGGCCGGTAACCGACGAGCGCCGGACCAACAAGCACGGCGGCAGCACCGGCGGCGCCGTCGTGGGGCTCTTCAGGATGTTCAGGCTGGTGCCGATGCTCACCACCAGCACCGGCTGCAAGATGGCCGCGCTGCTCGGGCGGCACAGCGGCAGGGCCCTCCTCGCGGACCACGCGCCGGCGGTGACGCTCTTCGGGCACCGCCGCGGCCGGCTGAGCCTGGCCATCCACGAGGACACGCGGGCGCCGCCGGCGTTCCTCATCGAGCTGCCCATGCTGGCGGCCGCGCTGCACCGGGAGATGGCCACGGGCACCGTGAGGCTGGCGCTGGAGAGCGACACCCGCAGCGCGCGCCGGCGGCTCCTGGAGGAGTACGTGTGGGCCGTCTACTGCAACGGGCGCAAGGCCGGGTACGCCATCCGCCGCAAGGACCCGTCCGACGACGAGCGGCACGTGCTGCGCCTGCTGCGCGGCGTCTCCATGGGCGCCGGGGTGCTGCCGCCGCCGCCCGCCGACGGCTCCCACGGCCCCGACGGCGAGCTCACCTACATGCGCGCCCGCGTCGACCGCGTCGTCGGGTCCAAGGACTCCGAGGCCTTCTACATGATCAACCCGGACGACGACGGCCGGGGTGGCGATGGCGCCGCGGAGCTCAGCATTTTCCTAGTCAGGAAGAAGTAAAGAAAACAACTACTACGAATACCTATAGATATGATACGAGCGTAAGCATATAGTACTAATATTTTTGTGTGAAGAGAATCAAGAGATAGATGAATATATTATGGGCTACGATTCAATTCAAATTGTGTCACCTTTGCCATAGTAAAAAAAAAGTGAAGTGAAATGAAAACCAGTTGTGTCATCCAAGTAAATACAAATACAAATATGCGTGGAGGGGTGTGATACACAAAGTTTACAACAGTGTATGTATTCGTGGCATGGCAAAAGACCTGTCTCGTTTTGTTTCGAAGATGAGTTTGGTTTAGTTAGCTAGAGTCTTGTGAATTTCAATGTGCTAAACACTATTTCATGCCATAAATCGTGATGGGACAAATACATAATATAACCCTAATAATGGCAGATGTTGACACGAGGGCCTGGTTTTGAGTGCTTCGTTTGTAGTCCATTTTGATCATAACAGTGGTGTGGCTCCAAATTTGGATATATTAGAGCAGCTCCAACGTGCCGACCAAATAGACAACGATTTTGTCTATTTTTTATCTGTTTGGATCGGTTGTTCGCTCGGCGTCCGTTCTGTTTATGATTTGGTCGGCAATGCGCCCAATAGGCCAACTCATATTTGCCCGCGTGGTCGGCTTGCCATCGTTTTCCAACAAACATATACACATTTTTTATAATTTCACAACCAAACAAAATAGTATAGTTCCACGACCCAAATAAATATAACATACTCCCTCCGTTCCATAATATAAGAACATGTCTGACACTACCCTAGTGTCAAAAACGTTCTTATATTATGAAACAAAGGGAGTAGTTTACAAGCTGAATAAAAATTATATTGTCTATTGGTTGCCAATATGAGCTCACATATGCTCAACCAAATCATTTTGCAACTGAATGTGAGTTTTCCATTCACGCATTTGATGATGAAATTGGGTGAACTGTGCAAACGTTGCCGCTCCTCCTCCATGCTCAGGCACAACATTGTCACCCTGAGACTGAAACCCTTAATCGTAGATACGTTCCGGACGCTCATCCTCTATGCTCATATTGTGCATGATCACACAAAGCAGTCATCACCTCCCATAACTTCTTGGTGCTCCAAGTTCTACCAGGATACCGAACGATGCCCCATCGAGATTGTAAAACACCAAACGCACGCTCGACATCCTTCCTAGCACTCTCTTGCTTTTCGGCAAATCTTTTCCTCTTCTCTCCGATAGGGTTGGGGATTGTCTTCACAATAGTGGTCCACTGAGGATAGATACCGTCAGCTAGGTAGTATTCTTTGTTGTAGTCGTGACCGTTGATGTTAACATTGACCGGCGGGTTGTTGCCTTCGGTAAGCCTTGCAAACACCGGCGAGCGTTGAAGCACGTTGAAATCATTATGCGATCCGGCCATGCCAAAGAAAGAGTGCCAGATCCAGAGATCTTGTGAGGTCACGGCCTCAAGTATGATAGTGCAAACCCTGACATGGCCTATATACTGCCCTTGCCAAGCAGAAGGGTAGTTCTTCCACTCCTAGTGCATGCAGTCTATACTGCCAAGCATCCCTGGGAAGCCCCTGCTGGCATTGATCGCCAACAAGCGGACGATATCTTCAACAGTCGGCTCTCTCAAGTACTTAGGGCCAAACACTGCAATCACAGCCTTGCGGAACCTGTACATGGACTCTATGCACGTTGACTGGCTCATGCGGACGTACTCATCAATGAGATCACCAGGCACTCCGTATGCAAGCATCCGGATAGCTGCAGTGCATTTCTGATAAGATAAGAAGTCAATCTTTCCAAGGGCATCCTCTTTGCACTTGAAATAATTATCGTATCCGACCACCCTCTCTCGAATACGGTTGAAAACATGCCAAGCCATATGAAAACACCGTCGGAATTGGTGATGTTTGAACAGCGGGTTGGATGTGTCAAAGTAGTCCTTCCAAAGAAGGAAATGGCCGCTCTCTTGGTTGCGATTCAATGCCGGAGTGTGTCCCGGGATCGAGCCCCGGAACAACGTACGCTGCCTATTAAGGTGGTCATGGACCAACACATCAGCCACCATCTCCTCATCATTGGATGAGGAATCATCGCAGTCGCATAGAAAATTGTGGAAAAAGAACTTGTCGCTGGAGTCCATTTGTACCTTGAGGCAAACTGTCAAACAGCTTGCGGGCATCGACGAAGAAGTTGGCCGGCAAAGAGATGCGTGCCTCCCGTTGACCAGGTGGCTGGCCTGGCAAAGTTCGACGAGTGTGGCGGCTGTAAGTGCATCTAGTGCCACCCCTAGTTGCTTTTGGAGTATTGACGACAAACCTAGTTGAGGGACTAATGTGTTTGTGAGAATTGCAGGATAACACAGGTAGAAGTCCCTCGTTGATTCAGTTTTCCTACCAGAGATGACCCCTAAAAATGTATGAAGACATTGAAGTCAAAGGTGGTATATGAAGACATTCACATTGAAGACTATGAAAAGAGAAGACATCGCATGAAGCCTATGGAGCTCGAAGACTTAGATCTTTCGTAGTTCTTTTTCTTCTTTGTTGAGTCATACGAACCACCGTACTGTTAAGTGGGGTCCAAGAGAACCATTCAGAATGACTGAAGTGATGCTTAAACAAAACCTATGTCTTCGAGTGAAGACTATGAGAGCGAATCTTGTCCAGAGTCGGACAAGTCAGCTTTGCTTGTTGCCCAAGTAAAGTTGCCGTGTGAGTTTGAAATCTGACCGTTGGAACACGTGTCAGTTCCTTAGTGACCCAGGGTCATTTCGGACAAATCAGGTCGGGTTGCCTAGTGGCTATAAATAGCCCACCCCCTACAACCATAAATGGTTGGCTGCTCAGAGTTAGTATACGGCTTTTGTCGTTTGAGAGCAACCCACCTCGAAGCATTTGAGAGAGAATTCCTTGCGAGGATAAAGCCCTAACCACCCAGAGCCAAAGAGAATTAGGCATCACTTAAGTCTTCTTGTCTGTGTGATCTGAAGACTTATTACACTTGAGGACTGTGAATCCTCCAGCCGGTTAGGCGTCGCGTTCTGAGCATCCAAGAGACATTGTGGATTGCCGGTGAACGAAGTCTGTGAAGGTTTGGGAGTCTACCTTGAAGACTTACCAGAGTGATTGGGCGAGGTCTGTGTGACCTTAGCTCAAGGGGAATACGGTGAGGACTGGGTGTCCTGAGCTGCGTGTTCAGGACTGGGTGTCCGGGACTGTGTGTCCTCAGGTTTAAATACCTAGCCGCCCTAACCAGACGTACAGTTGTCACAGCAACTGGAACTGGTCCAACACATCATTGTCTTCAACGAGTCACTGGTTTCATCCTTCCCTTCTCTTTACGTACTGTTACTCCTTGTGAAGTCATTGTATGATTGCACTATCTTTTATCTTCACTGAGTGACTGCGTGTTCTGTTTGGCTTCATAATATCTTCCTACCTGATCCTTACTACATTGCTGCTATTAGTCATTGTGCTTTCACTCTATTGAATACTTGACTATGGCTTGCCTAGTGTAGTCTACCTTCCGCTGCAGGGTAATAGGTTTATTTCTATCGTTTGTCTTCATAACTTCCACGTTTTGAAGACTTTCATAAAAATCGCCTATTCACCCCCCTCTAGTCGATATAACGCACTTTCAATTGGTATCAGAGCGAGGTACTCCCTTGTTCTGTGTGATTCGGTTTAACCACCTGGAGTTTTAGCTATGTCGACTGCAGGGATAATCAAAGTCTCCGCTGCGTGCCCCGTCTTCGATGGAACTGAATATCCCTACTGGAAGAATAAGATGCGCATGCATCTTGAAGCCATTGACGTCGACCTATGGTATGTCGTCAAGAACGGCGTTCCCAAGGCTGGAGAAGGTGTCACTGCTGCTGACGTCAAGAAGTTCGTTCAACTGGACTCTACTGCCAAGAATATCATCTGTGGTCATCTGACCAAAGGACAGTATGGCCGCGTGAGTGCTTTGGAAACATCTAAGCTAGTCTGGGACTGGCTCTCCAAGGTCAACGAAGGCGTCTCAACCCAGAGAGATCAGAGAATCAGTGTCCTTCGCAACCTCTTCAACCGCTTCAAGAGAAATGACAATGAGAATGTCCAGCTCACATTTGATCGACTCACTGACATCACGAATGAGCTTCAAGCCCTTGGCGCTACTGAGATCACCAAGCATGAAGTCGTCAAGACACTACTGAGATCACTTGACAGTTCGTTTGACACCCTAGCCCTGATGATTCAAGAACGTCCTGATTTCAAGACACTCGATCCGTCTGACATACTTGAGAGGCTCAACACACATGAGTTTCAGCTTTCTGAGAAAAGAGATATCTACGGTCCAAACTATGGGCGAACTCGTGCCTTGAAGGCAAAAGCTGTCTCCTCATCTGAAGAAGAATCTGACAGCAGTTCTGATGATCCTGAAGACATTGGAAGGGAACTTGCTATGCTTGTGAAGAAGTTCCAAAAATTCACCAAGAAGAAAGGCTTCAGAAAGTCTTCCCGATCAAGCTCAAGGAATGATGAAGCTTCTGCTCATGACTACAAGAAGAAAACATGTCACAAGTGCAAGAAACCTGGCCACTTCATCTCTGAGTGTCCGCAGTGGGACAATGAGAACAAAAAGAAGAAGAAGAGCAAGGAATATGACTCTGACGACAAGAAGAAGAAGAAATACTCAAAGTCTTCTTCCAAGTCTTCTTCAAAGTCTTCATCACACAAGAAGAGCTCATCTGGCAAGGCACGTGCGTTTGTTGGCAAGGAAATGGATTCAGAGGAGGAGTCCGCTTCTGAGGAGGCGGAGGTGGAGTCTGAGGAGGAGTCCGATTCTGGCGTCGCAAGTTTGGCTACATCATACGTTGCCCAGTCCATCTTCAACACTGAAGACAATGACCTCATCACCGACACTAATGCAAATGACAAGGACTACTCCGCTCCTACCTACTGCTTCATGGCACGCGGTGCCAAGGGTACGACACCAGCGTCTTCAGAATGGATTATTGATAGTGGGTGTACCAACCACATGACTGGCAAAAGAAGCCTTCTTATGGACTCAACCTTACGTCCATCCGACAAGAGTCACATCACATTTGCTGACACTGGTAAAAGTAAGGTATTGGGTCTAGGTAGAGTTGCAATCTCAAAGGATCAACACATGGATAAAGTCATGCTTGTTGAATCCCTTGGCTTCAACTTAATGTCTGTCTCAATGCTTTACGATTTGAACATGATCGTAATATTTGGAAAATATCGCTGCCTTGTACTAATGGAATCTGACAAGTCTCTAGTGTTTGAAGGGTATCGAAAAGATGATTTGTACGTGGTAGATTTTTCGGCAAGACCACAGCTTGCCGTATGTCTTCTAGCAAAGGCTTCAGAATGTTGGCTCTGGCATCGGAGGCTAGGGCATGCTGGCATGAGGAACCTCCACACCCTTGCAAAGAAGAAGCATGTCATAGGCATCGAGGGCGTCAAGTTCAAGAAAGATCACTTATGCGGTGCCTGTGAAGCAGGGAAGATGACGAGGGCCAAACATCCCTCGAAGACAATCATGACAACCACTCGACCCTTCGAACTGCTCCACATGGATCTTTTCGGTCCCACTCATTACTCAACTCTTACTACTACTGCTTGCCTCTATGGCTTTGTTATTGTTGATGATTATTCTAGATATACTTGGGTGCACATAATCCTCTACAAGACTGAAGTGCAGGATGTCTTCAGACGCTTCGCCAATCGAGCAATGAACAGCTATGGCGCCAAGATAAAGCACATCAGAAGTGACAATGGCACTGAATTCAAGAACACTGGCCTTGATACATATCTTGATACCTTGGGCATCACACATGAATTCTCAGCCCCATACACGCCACAGCAGAATGGCGTCGTCGAACGCAAGAACAGAACACTCATTGAGATGGCCCGAACGATGCTTGATGAATACAAGACTCCAAGAAAATTCTGGCCTGAAGCCATTGATACTGCATGCCATACAATCAATCGTGTTTATCTTCACAAGCTTCTGAACAAGACATCTTATGAGCTCCTTACTGGCAAGAAGCCAAATGTCAGTTACTTCAGAGTATTTGGTGCCAGGTGCTGGATCAAGGATCCACATCACACTTCAAAATTTGCACCAAAAGCACATGAGGGTTTTATGCTTGGATATGGAAAGGATTCGCACTCCTACAGAGTCTTCAATCTCTTTCATTATAAAGTGGTTGAAACAGTGGATGTGCGGTTTGATGAGACTAACGGTTCACAAAGAGAGCACCTCCCAAATGTGCTAGATGAAGTTCCATCCAGCGAATCAATCAAGCTTATGGGAACCGGAGAAATCATACCCTCTGAAGCTCAACCTGAAGAGGAACTTATCATCTCCGCACCTGATCAACCTGAAGACAATGCTCAGCCTGAAGACAATCCCACTAACAATGACAATGATCAGCAAGAGCAAAACCTTCGCCCTGTACATCCTCGTGTTGCCAATGAAGTGCAGATTGAGAGAATAATTGACAGCATCAATGCACCCGGTCCGCTCACTCGATCAAGGGCAACTCAGCTGGCAAATTTCTGTGGGCACTTCGCATTCGTCTCAATAACAGAACCCAAGAAAGTTGAAGAAGCCTTCATGGAACCTGAATGGATTCAAGCTATGCAAGAAGAGCTTCAACAGTTTGAGCTGAATAATGTATGGGAACTGGTTAAGCGTCCTGATCCTCGGAAGCACAACATAATAGGCACCAAATGGATATACCGCAACAAGCAAGATGAGCATGGTCAAGTTGTCAGAAACAAAGCTCGTCTCGTTGCTCAAGGATATACTCAAGTGGAAGGCATTGACTTCGATGAAACATTTGCTCCTGTGGCTAGACTTGAAGCCATACGCATACTGCTGGCCTATGCCAATCATCACAACATACTTCTATATCAAATGGATGTGAAGAGCGCCTTTCTCAATGGCAAGATTGAAGAAGAAGTGTATGTTGCACAACCGCCTGGCTTTGAAGATCCAAAACATCCTGACATGGTATACAAGCTCAACAAGGCACTGTATGGCCTCAAACAAGCCCCTCGGGCCTGGTATGACACACTCAAATACTTCCTGAAGAGCAAAGGCTTCATACCTGGTTCCCTAGACCCCACTCTCTTCACGAAGACATATGATGGTGAACTGTTTGTGTGCCAAATATATGTGGATGACATTATCTTCGGCTGCACCAATCAGAAGTACAGTGAAGAGTTTGGATATATGATGCAAGAGCAATATCAGATGTCCATGATGGGAGAGCTGAAGTTCTTCCTCGGTCTCCAAATACGACAGCAACGCAACGGCATCTTCATATCTCAAGAGAAGTATCTCAAAGATTGCCTGAAGAAGTTCGGTATGCAAGACTGCAAAGGCTTCACGACGCCAATGCCAGCCAAGCATCATCTGGGTCCCGACGACAATGGTAAAGAGTTCGATCAAAAGGTATACCGCTCCATGATTGGTTCTTTGCTTTATCTATGTGCATCTAGGCCAGATATTATGCTTAGTGTTTGCATGTGTGCTCGATTCCAAGCGGCACCAAAGGAGTCGCATCACTTAGCTGTGAAGCGAATTCTTCGATATTTGGCTCACACCCCAACTCTAGGATTATGGTATCCAAAGGGCTCAGAGTTTGATCTGGTTGGATTCTCGGATGCTGATTATGCTGGTGACAAAGTGGATCGCAAGTCTACATCAGGCACATGTCACTTTCTGGGACGATCACTTGTATGTTGGTCTTCAAAGAAGCAGAACTGTGTATCTCTCTCCACTGCTGAATCTGAATACATTGCTGCTGGATCTTGCTGCGCTCAGCTTCTGTGGATGAAGCAAACACTCAAGGACTATGGCATTCATCTGAAGCAAGTGCCACTCTACTGCGACAACGAAAGCGCCATCAAGATTGCCAACAACCCAGTTCAGCACTCGAAGACAAAGCACATTGAAATTCGTCATCACTTTCTCAGAGATCATGTTGTGAAGGAAGATATTGATATCATACACGTCAACACTGAAGAGCAATTGGCAGATATCTTCACCAAGCCCTTGGATGAGAAGAGATTTTGCAAGTTACGGTGTGAGCTAAATATCCTGGAATCCTCAAATGTCCTGTGATCAGGCACACATCCTAACACTTATGCATATTGATGACTTAGATGTGCAACACACGAAGTAAAGTATATCTTCAATCAATGAAGACATACATTCTAAGTGTGAATACATTAATGTGGAATTTGACTTCGGAGCGCCACGATAATTGTGCGCCGTGTCTGGGTCTAATACTTCCTATACGGTGGGTAACGCCACCACCAAATGTTCTGTTTGAAGTGTTTCACTCATGGCGTTACATTTGCTATGTCTTCACATTTGGTTTGGCTTCAATCTCAACATATCTTCATGATTATCTTCACTATGTTGATTATATATATATATATATATATATATATATACTAGTGTTCTGTCCTCTACAGCATTCACTTATAGCTATGTCTTCTTGTTGAATCTTTTGAACTAAGTGAATGTGATCGGACCCTAACCTCTCTATGCTTTCTATCTCAAACTCTATCTCTCCAAATCATATGCATTCTATTGAAACTGTCGAATGTCTTCTCTGCGTCCTTGTCAGCAGAAGATACAGAGACAACCATTAAGTCTGTTTTCAATGCTCATTCCTCCACCTGAAACCCGGAGAAGTGGGAACGACCACCCGACAATCCAGGCGTGCGTGGGACGTGGAACAAACCCCAATATGTTGCATGATGGCCACGTGTTCCTCAGATGCGAATCGCCAGGGGCACCTGTGTAATAACGCAGTGCCGCCCCTGTACCTATAAATACACACCTCACAGCAGTCATTATCTCTTCTTCCACTCTCGCACGAACCCTAGCGCCACCGCTAGCCCTCGACGACGCCGGCGACGAAGCGCTTCGCTGCCGCAACCTCTCCGACGCCGTCTTCACGCCGACCGCGGACATCGCCTTCTCCGCCGTCGCCGTAGGTGTCCTCCGTCGCCAAGTTAGGGCACGGACGATCGAACTGCTCGGCCTCCTCTTCCACTCCGTCTAGCAGTTCTTCGTGTGGTAAATAAAACCTCCTTTTTACGGCCCCTTTGATCCTATAGCTTTATCACTTTCTACCACAAGCAGTTTCTATTCACACAAGTTGGATCTCTTTCATACTGCATCTCATAACATGCCTAGTATATTCACTTATGCTTCACAAAGTAGTTAGATTCCTCACTTGTACTGATCCATGGATTCGTACAAATCTGGAACCAACTCCTTATCTATGAGTGAATGTCTTCGCACAATGAGGTCAATGTCTTCTAAACTGATTTATCTTCAAAATCTTCTGAGAATGCATATGACCTCTTCCCCTTCCCTTGCACCTTAATGCTGTCACAGGTACATGTCCGTGGGAGAATCCCTTGGTTCTCATAGTCTGCATTCATTTGCAGAATTCTTACAGCATCACATAAATTCTCCCGAAGCCAGTTCCTGTTTGTCCAGCAAGCGAAAACCTTTGAAGCCTCTGAACGTATTGAAGCCTTTCAGATTAAGGTTCATGGCTTCAGAAAAATCAACAAGGGTGGCAGAAAGCATCGAGGAGAAACATCAAGGGATCTGCCCGATGACCTCTCAGAGCTGTATAAGACAGATCCTGAAGAGGATTACAATCAGCGCAAGACGTGAATCCAATGGATTCAACGCTATTGGGTAGAACAGTGGTTCAAATACAGATTTGTGACCAAGGAATATGCTGAAAAGAATGCCATCAAGCGACCATGGGGAGACATCCTCTAAAAAAATCATCAACCCAGGACCAGAGATGAAGCCATTGAACAAGGCTTCTATCCTTGCATGGTCCGTGGACCACAGCCTGCGGATGCTGACCCATCGTCCCTGCTATGATGTCGTGACGATATTCTGTTCAAGCGCAACTTCCAGTTTGCCCAGAACTCAGCAAAGCAGAACAAGAAGACATTGGGACTGGACTTCAACCCTGGTCCTTCTGCTCCAAGGGCTGACGGCACACGTGATGCAGAACCCAATGTCGTCGGTCCTTTCTACAACCTTGAAGGTCTCATCACCCATATCTTGGTTCAAGAGACAGCCGTGGATGAGCCTGTAGATGACGCTGAATCAGATGAAGCGCCTGCAGCGCCGAAGCCAAAGAAGCAGCCTAAAGCTTCAAAGCCTGCCTCTGCTCCAAAAATCTCATGGGCGAAGCCACTGGCAACTGCACCTCCTGAAGACAGTGTGCAGTCTGAAGATTTGTCACGCATCTCCAAGCCCCAGAAGGTCAAGATGCCTCTGCCACACACCGGCCAAGAGCTAACAGCTGCTGCCATTCTGCGCAATGATGCCATTGATCTGTCAAGTGATGAAGATCTTGCAGATGACGCTCTTGAGAAACTCATCAAGAGCAAAGAAGAAGCAGAAATCTTCAATGATCTGCCTCTCTTTGATGTAACAATCATCCACAACTTCATTGATGGATGGTTTGACACGCCAAACATCAGCTTCGAAGATCTGCAACTACCCATTGGCCTCAGTGTCGCCTTCCATGGCGCCATTGCTTCAGAGCTAGCTATCGCCCAGCGCATTGTTGAACTGAAGCAAAAGATTGACTATGAAAAGGCTCAGTTCAAGAAGCATATGAGCAAGCTCAGCGTGCAAGAGGTGAAGAACTTCAAGATTATGCTGCACGAGCTCAAGGAAGCCTTTCTCAAGAAACATGCAGAAGCTCAGGGTTCTCGTGAGCGCATGAAGGTTCTGGCTGACAGATGTGTGCAAGCCTACAATGAGGCTGAGAAGCGCAAGGCCCTTGGGTGTCCTGGCATCGACCCCAGGATGGCTGCAAAGAAGAAGAAGAAGCCCGCTACGGCTGAACCCGACGCACCAAGGCAGGAAGCAGATCCCATTGTCTTCCCAACTAGCATGACTGGCTCGAAGCCAAAAGGCCGGTCAACCGCTTCAGAGCTGAAGAAGACGAGGACTGCTGAGGCTGAAGCCAGGAAGAGGAAACATCCTGAAGCCTTTGCTACTGCCCCCTCCAAGAAGAAGAGGAAGACCAGAAAAGAACGGGCTGCTCCCATAGAGCCCTTGATTGTTGAACCCATTTCCATGGTTCGTCCTGTCGCTGAACGCCAACTGACAATCCATCAGCCTGCTTTCACAGAGGCTCATGAAGCTGAAGACTTTCCAGCAGTTGATCCCATCACTGCTGACGACATTGGTCACCATGACCATGTAGAAGATGGTGCAGTCCTTCCTCAGCCCGAGCACAGCGAACTCATTAGCATTGGTCGTCCTCTGACACCAATTGCTCAGGATGCTTTATGGGCTGATCGCCCACAAGAGGTAGAAGACTTTGAGGCCCAGCCAACTCCAACTACACAGGCGTCACCTGCGTTGCGCAGGCTTCGCAAAGGACCAAGGCCTCTAGTCTCTGCGTCTGAAGCTGAAGCTGCTGAAGACATTCCGGCTGCATCAGTCGATGAAGAAGAAGTCCCACAAGCTGCTACTCCCCTGTCCCACCAAGAAGCGGTTCTTGAGGAGAACGTGATTGTGACCGACCCTCCAGCTCGTCAAGTGGAGGTTGAAAATCTTGAGGCTGCCACCACCAACACCAATGAAGCCACTAACGTTGTCATGGCTGAAGCTAATGTGGAGCCCTAACCAACAAAAGCACCAGAAGCTAGTGAAGCCACTGATCCCACTGCTTCTGTTCCTGCGCCTGCTGCCGGTCCTCAGTTCGACTATCATGTTGAGCACAGGCCTCAGGTACAGAAGCCAATCCCAAGATTGTCGAGGTTCCCAAGTCCTGCATCAGCACCTAGATCCTTCAATATCAATGGCTTCAGAGCAGACAACACATTCTTCAATAGCTCCAGGAACCCCTACTCAAGGGAAAGAATATCATCTGATCGGTTCTGGAGCTATCTGCAGTGAAGCTATTACTCCTGCATTCTTTACAATCAAGGCGCATCTTCCCACACAAGCGTCTTGACTTTGAAGCAATAGCTGGTCTTCCCTGTCTGGAAGAAGCTCTGGATTGCTTCAAGGAGGTTGGATTGCTGCCGTTCGTCACTGACCAAGAGCATTGGAATGAAGAGTTGCTGATCCAATTCTATGCCACACTTCACATCCGCGGGTATAACAGAGATCCGAAGACTTGAGTCCTGGAGTGGATGACAGGAAACGTTCATCACGAAGCCAAAGCCTTTGACATCATTGAGCTCACTGGTCTACCCACTCCCGGAGATCTCTACGAATATGGCTGTCAACTTCACAGTGAAGCTGTGGAGAGCATCTTTCAGAAGCCTGAACCTAACATGAGTCAGATGCTCAGTATGATGAAGCCATTACCCCAAGATGCTGCATATCCCAAAGAGTTCTTTGTTGAAGACCTAGAGTATCTGCCAAGGACTATTTATCACATCATAAGGCGAACTCTCTGGCCCATCAAAGGGCACTCTCCACATGCCAAGCTGGAAGGTGCAATGAAGACTTTGGTCTTCTATATTGTTCATGAAAAATGCTTCAATGCACAGGACTTCTTCGTTTGCCAACTTGCTGCATCAGGCTCTGATCTGTTTGGCTTGAAGTTCTACGCCCCATGGGTAATGCGGCTGATCAAACTTCACTCCGCTATCTCATATCAGCCATCTGCTCGCAATCATCGGATTTTTCTGCCTGATGTGGATATGTCTATTGAAGCCATCTATCTTGAGCCTGCCAAGGAACCTCTAAGTCTTCAGAATCCAGAGCATCGAAGTTTTTCTCAGAATATTGAAGGAGTTGAAGCAGTCACTCGGGTGTATCCTTTGGCTGGCACTACACGTGCACCGCATCCTGCTCTCACTGAAGCCACTGACAGTACAACTGCCCCACGACCCAAGAAGCGCACTCGTGTTCTCAATGACCGAGAGCTTCTTGTCGCTCTTCATCAGAAACAGGATAGGCATCATGACTGGCTGAAGCGTCAAATGCAAAGCCTCTTGGTGGATGTTAATCGCATTCGCAATCTTGCCACCAAGAATGTCTTTGTTTCTCATGAAACCTCTCGACGCACATGGAAAGGGCTGACGCTGATGTGTTCTGAAGATGATCTTCAAGAGGATGGCTTCTCTGAGCGCTTCAAGTTTGACTTCACACCTCCTCGAAGGGCAGTGCTGCGACGAACTCCATCTCTTGAAGACTCTGAGTTCTCTTCCTCTGCTGCAACTGTAAATGCCAGAGTGATCGAGGATGACGATGATGCTACTTCACCACCACCTCCTTCTGCACGCTTCGACACTGCTCCAAGATCTTCTGCACCGCTAAACACCACCGACGACCCTGTTGCTTCACCTACTCTTCATGGGAACGAGTAGATGCTCTATGTCTTCGAACCTTTTTGGTCCTTACTGACAAAAGGGGGAGAAGCATATGAGTTTGATAGTCTTCAAGCGGGTCCATATGGGCGGTGCTTTATATTTTACTTCGTGTTTACAACTCTCATTTCGATACATTTGGTTCTTTGAGTTGTAACACTTAAAACTCGATGGTCGTCTGCTACTTATTTTTCACCTTGTGATGCGATGATAAATTCTGCATGTGCGACGATAAATTCCGCACTTAGATCATTTTGCAGACGTCCATTTTCCATTATGCACGTCATTATCTTCACATACCTTCACATGCATAGTGGATTGTCATCATAAGTTGAAGAGGATCTCCACAAGCACAACCTGCCATGTGCATTTGCATTCCAAAAGCAAATTACTTATATGCACATCTTCAGGGGGAGCCCTTGCAACTTATGAAGACAATTCCTTATCCTTTACAATTTCACATATTATATTCCCCGTTGAAAACTTCAACTAGTTTGTCATCAATCACCAAAAAGGGGGAGATTGTAAGTGCATCTAGTGCCACCCCTAGTTGGTTTTGGAGTATTGACGACAAACCTAGTTGAGGGACTAATGTGTTTGTGAGAATTGCAGGATAACACAGGTAGAAGTCCCTCATTGATTCGGTTTTCCTACCAGAGATGACCCCTAAAAATGTATGAAGACATTGATGTCAAAGGTGGTATATGAAGATATTCACATTGAAGACTATGACAAGAGAAGACATCGCATGAAGCCTATGGAGCTCGAAGACTTAGATCTTTCGTAGTTCTTTTTCTTCTTTGTTGAGTCATAGGAACCACCGTACTGTTAAGTGGGGTCCAAGAGAACCAGTCAGAATGACTGAAGTGATGCTTAACCAAAACCTATGTCTTCGAGTGAAGACTATGAGAGCGAATCTTGTCCAGAGTCGGACAAGTCAGCTTTGCTTGTAGCCCAAGTAAAGTTGCCGTGTGAGTTTGAAATCTGACCGTTGGAACACGTGTCAGTTCCTTAGTGACCCAGGGTCATTTCGGACAAATCAGGTCGGGTTGCCTAGTGGCTATAAATAGCCCACCCCCTACAACCATAAACGGTTGGCTGCTCAGAGTTAGTATACGGCTTTTGTCGTTTGAGAGCAACCCACCTCGAAGCATTTGAGAGAGAATTCCTTGCGCCCTAACCACCCAGAGCCAAAGAGAATTAGGCATCACTTAAGTCTTCTTGTCTGTGTGATCTGAAGACTTATTACACTTGAGGACTGTGCATCCTCCAGCCGGTTAGGCTCGCGTTTTGAGCATCCAAGAGACATTGTGGATCGCCGGTGAACGAAGTCTGTGAAGGTTTGGGAGTCTACCTTGAAGACTTACCAGAGTGATTGGGCGAGGTCTGTGTGACCTTAGCTCAAGGGGAATACGGTGAGGACTGGGTGTCCTGAGCTGCGTGTTCAGGACTGGGTGTCCGGGACTGTGTGTCCTTAGATTTAAATACCTAGCCGCCCTAACCAGACGTACAGTTGTCACAGCAACTGGAATTTGGTCCAACACATCATGTCTTCAACAAGTCACTGGTTTCATCCTTCCCTTCTCTTTACGTACTGTTTCTCCTTGTGAAGACATTGTATGATTGCACTATCTTTTATCTTCACTGAGTGACTGCGTGTTCTGTTTGGCTTCATAATTTCTTTCCTACTTGATCCTTACTACATTGCTGCTCTTAGTCATTGTGCTTTCACTCTATTGATTACTTGACTATGGCTTGCCTAGTGTAGTCTACCTTCCGCTGCAGGGTAATAGGTTTATTTCGGTCGTTTGTCTTCATAACTTCCACGTTTTGAAGACTTTCATAAAAATTGCCTATTCACCCCCCCCCTCTAGTCGATATAACGCACTTTCAGCGGCGTCAGGAGAGCGCGGCGGCGTCAAAACAAGGAGCTGGCCGGGGCCGCGGGGGGCGACTTCATGCTAGCGGCGATGTCAGAGTGAGGGATGGAAAGCCGCGGTTGCCCGACAGTAAGGTGGTGCTGATGGCGACGTGGGAGGTGGCGGCATGGGGGTGGGGGTGGGGGTGAGGTGTGGAGGCGCCGACTGCTGGCAGAGACACCTGAATTTGGCGGCGGCGGCGACGAGATGGGGCGGGCGAGGGCTTGTTGTCGATAGGGGTGAAAGAGCATGGCCAATGTGTCCTCTTCCTACATGTCTTGCGCACCACACTCCGACGCCAGAGGCACACGGTGATTTGTTTGTGTGCAAACAAAGGTTACCATTAAATATGATGCTAAGAACTCTCCAAAATGACACTAATGTTAACGGATAGTCGAACAAACACACAAATATCTCCTCTAAACAAGATCAGACATAAACTGGTTCAAATAGAGCAACTGGTAAACAATCTCAGGAGGTTGCTTCTCGTTGGGTTTGAACTGGTTCAAATAGAGCAACTGGTAAACAATCTCAGGAGCTTGCTTCTCGTTGGGTTTCATACAACATACATAGAGAACCACAGAGCAATATTAGAGAAAACTTGTCTGATGAAATAAAAATTGCCCGACCATGAAATAGTATTACTGTATTATTTTTTAGCCGTGGAGGAGAACTACATGTATATTACTTCCTTGTAAAGAAATACTCCCTCCGTTCCCAAATATTCGTCTTTCTAGAGATTTCAATAAGTGATTACATATGAAGCAAAATGAGTGAATCTACACTCTAAAATATATCTATATACATCCGTATGTTGTAATCCATTTGAAATGTTTAGAAAGACAAATATTTGGGAACGGAGGGAATATAAGAGAAGGAGAATAAAGGGAGGGGTCAAAGCCAACACAAACGACAGACAAGCCAACACAACATCAGTCACCCAAAAAAAAGCAAGATACGCAAGACCAAACCAAGAAGGCTCCGGCCAACCAAACCTAGACCTCAATCTTGTTTCATTCCTTGCTTCCAACCAGTTGTGTGAAATTAGCATTGTAAGCTGAAGTGCAGAACACAAACAACGTGCCCGGCCTGGAATTTAAACTTGCATCACTAACAGAACAGGAAGAGATGGTAGCACTCACTGTGAGACTCTGAATTCAGAGATCCAGAAAGAAGACACACAGCGAAATTCCCATGATGCACCAAAATCATTTTATTTCTACTTCAACATTGGACTGAGCGCATCCAGCGTCAAACTATGGATCAAGCCGCACCGGCCAAAGGCCAAACAATTTGTCACCTAAAGAACAAGAGGAAGACACGACAATTTGTCACCTAAAGAACAAGAGAAAGACGCTGACTTCTGAAGGAAAATGTGGTCCCTGCTTTGCCAAATTTTACCAAAATTCGTCATGTTATCGCAGACTTGGCCAAATTTTGGGTCTGCATGGATGTTTGACAAGGTTTTAGACATGCTATGTATGTGATATGACATTAACTGTTTTTCCTTTTTTTTTCACCGAAACATAAGAATACTCGAGTTCCCATCATCATTGTCAGGACACACGCTTGATCCAAGAATCAAAGTGTTGATCCAAACAACCACATGCACAAGTATGTGCTCTCTACACACTGTACAACAGGCATAGTTGCCACAAGGGAGAACTAGACCGCAAAACTGATCTTGGCGGCACAGAGATATGAGCAGAAGGTGAACAATCCTGCTGCAGTGGGCATTGATCATAGCAGATCCATGAGACCATACAGTGGACAGAACCCAAACCCACATATACATATCGCTTCGAACCAGAAGCACCAAGACGGTGATGACCAAGCTCGCCATTGATATCATGCTACATCAGTCATCTTCCTCCAGATCACTGAAAGATATATCCTCATCGTCGCCTACTATTGGAATGTGCGTGCTTCCTGGACCAGCCGTGTCCTCTTCCAGCCATTCATCCCCATCATCATCAGTGCCATCGTTATGGGACTTTTGAGTGACAACTCTTGATTGCTCGCTGAGGTCACTCAATGACCATTTATGTTGATCTTCTTCCGATGGAGCACTGTCTACAAATGGTACACACTGCTCATTTGCTACAACATCATCTGTAATTGAGTCGGGTGTTCTTTCTTCAATGCTAGATTGTGAGAACCCAGTGGGATGTTCTTTAGAGGGAGTGTGAATGGTTTCTCCCATCCTTGATTGTGAGACTGAGAACTCAGTGGCATCTCTTAATACCGGCAATAGCTGTACAGGCACGCCACTGCTGATTTTATCTGAAGGAACAGCTCCAGCATCACTGACTGTATCTTTTGCTAGCTCTTCCAGAGGAATCGATTCAAGTATACCATAATCTACATTGCCCAAAGCTGTGGGCCTGCCGGAAGCATCTTGATCTTTTACTACGCTGACCACCTCTACAGGTATAGGTACAGTACCATCTCCATTACTGAAAGTCAGAGCCACTGTGTCTTCGTTGCTCTCTAGCTTTGTCCGATGTTGCGAATTTTGTGACAACTTCCCTCTAGCTTCCAAAATCTGTGCAGTAAAGAAAAGGGATATAAGAAATTCGCCACCAAAACAATGTAATACCACCAACTACTTTATTGTGCAATCATGAGCAAATTAAGCATCAACCATCAGTCAATATATTTATTTCTCAAGCAATCATATGAACACTAAAATGTCTTAATCTACTATTATGTATTAGTTTGAAAATTAGCACTTCTCGGTCTCATTATGAAAAGATAGTGTTCCAATATTTGCAGAGCCTGTTTAGTATGCTAGCAAAATTTCCAAACGGGTAAATTTTGAAGCCAAACATTTGTGGCTAGCCAAGTTTTGGCATGGCAAATGTTGACAGCAAACCAAGAAGACTCCTAGTGACACAATATTAACTTGATGTCTAGTCGTGCACCTTCAGTGTCCAACATTTCTCTTGATTCACTTTATATTCCATTCCAATACTTCGAACCCATGAAAAAATATCACAAGGGAAGAAAACTAAAAGGTTGAAATAATAGGTACCCAGTACCATTTAATAAAACAAAACAACCAATAGAGAGAATAGATAAACTCGAATTCATCTGCTCATTTTAGACATGGAACTGAAGTGGACCACTTGTATAACAATATGATTTAGAGACTCAGAACTGAACCTATTGAAATACAATATTACCTAAAATTAGGCTAGCCACTCGATCACCATGTTAGAATTCAGTGGCAAGTAACTATTGCAACGAATCACTTTGTCCAAATTAGTAACTTCAGCTTAACAAGCCTATTTTGCTATGAAAATAGGCCATCAATTTTATATAAAAACTTTTCAACATCTAGAATACCAAATCAATGACATTACCGAAAAAGGCTTCCACCCGATTCATCTTGAAATATATTTTCGTATGGTATATACTTGGTATTGTAGATATAGATAACTTTCTCTATAAACTTGGTCAGATTTTGTGAAATTTGACTCTTTAAGAAAACCAATGCGCTCTACATTATGGGACAAGGGAGTAGTATTTTAAAAAATGATTCACCATTTCTAGTTTTAACATAATTCAGATGAAGAACGAACATGGGAACATGTAGTTGACACATTAACCTGTTATTAAGTTTAAGCTTTGGTAAGCTTAGCTCCACAAAGAAGAGAAGCTCCAAAGCAAGCACATAAGCACAGAGTTTAAGAATATCTTGAGACGGCGATTAGACAATCAAATGCCAACACAACAAGGTAACAACATGGTTCTCAAAAAAAAAACAAGGTAACAACATAATCTCCCCAATGGCCCCCAATGGCGTATCACCGCAAACTTCCATGATTCCCAAATACAACAGATATCAAAATATATGCCCATAATAGTGTCCACCTGACAAGTGACAACTAATCTGATTTCACATCAGATTTCCGGTCATATACACCCGTCGGCGAATAAATCATAAGTAAGCCATTGTGACCCAGATGAAGCATGAAATCAAGGGAAATCACCTGAGGAGTAGAAAGAAGCTCGGCTTCCTCCTTTGTGAGCTTAGGGTGCAGTAGCACAAAGTATATCTTCCAGAAGCAGCCCTCGCTCATGTGGCTTGGGCAGAGTTCGATCCTCAGATCTGCCAGCTCCGGCGCCATGCTCTCGACGGCCAGCGCGTGATCTTGCTGCGCATCACTAATGTCAAAATCTGCACTTAAATCAACAACAACATGGGAGAATCACAAATCAATTAAGATTGTAAAGAAGGATTTACGAAGACGAAAGGTCTTGGAGGCGAAGGAACGCACGAACCGTCCGAGTCCGCGTCGTCGGGGAGAAGGGGGAAGTCCAGCCAGAGCTCGGGCCGCATGGCGGCGTCCCGCGCGAAGGCGACCACGTCCTCGGTAGCCCCGGCGGCCTCCGACCCGCCCCAGTATTCGTCCGGGTGCAGTAGAGAGGACGCGTTCTTGGCGAGATCTGCCACGGCCTGGCGGCCCGGGAGCCGCGCGAGCCCCAGGCGGAAGCGCCCCGCAATCTCGGACGGGTTCAGCCCGCGGGGTGCGCCGCCGCTTCCTGCGGGAGTGGGCGCCGCGAGGAAGGAGGCAAGGCCCTGGAACCGGTGGGCGAGGGCGTCAGTGAGCTCCGAGAGATCCTCGCGGACGCCGCGAGGGGGTGAGCCCGGGGAGGTGGAGTCGGAGGCGCGGGGGTCTTCGCCGTCGGCCTCGGGGCTGTCGGGGGATAGGAGGGAGTTGGCGATGGAGCGCGCGAGCCAAGACATTGCCGGCGGCCGCCGCGATCGCGACGGCGGGAGTCGGCGACTTGGGTGGAGGGTGCGTGACTGATGGTGCGTCGTTGCCGTGCGCTGTCTGTTCACTGTCGGGTGGCGCCTAGCCGCATAGGGACACGTCATCTAAAAAACAAGAGGCACGTCTTTTTTCCTCTTCTTAGCCTCTGGTCATAGCGGGGAGTAACTTATACTCTATTAGTGTCAGGGCAATTTAATTTATGAGAAAAATTTACTATAGGTCTCAAAACTTGAGCGGCTGACACTTTAGTCACTGTACTTCAAAATACCCTAAATATCATCCATATACTTATTCTAGGGGTTCACTTCGGTCCATATATACGATTTTGTGTACAGCGTCAACGCTCGCCACGCGTGCTTTGACTGCCACGTAGTTAGGGGAGAAGGAATACTCATCGCTCGCCGTTGCTGCTAGTCCTGCTGTTGGGCGTCGCGCGGCCACGCGACGCAGCTCGCCCTGGCGCTTAACCAGGACGGCGTGCTGCTCCTCTCCTTCAAGTCCTCCCTCCTTGCCGACCACCTCGGCTCCATCTCCGGCTGGGGCTACGCCGACCATCTCCGGCTGGGGCGCTGCCGGAGCACGTTGGCCTGCTGCGCAGCCTCTGCGCCCTCAATCTAGCCGGCAACGCGCTCTCCGGCACCATACCGGGGAACCTCACCCTGCTCCGGAACCTCATCGCTGTCTCCCTCGCCAGCAACTACTTCTCCGCAAAGTGCTCTGTGTATATTAGTGCATTTTAAGTTTGCTCGAACTGATGTTCAGATTCATCCATAGTTTATAGAGTAGTAGTACGTGCGTGCTGGTGATCAGTCGACGACCATGCATGTGTGTATGTGTGAGATGTGCTTAATCATGCAGGGTATCATCGGCGTCCTCCGCACTGCCAATCTGCTCCTCGTCGGCCTCGCGTGCTGTAGTGTGCTAATCGCCACCGCCGGCGGGGTGGACGGCGCGTTCAACGTCGAGGACTACGGTGCTCTCGGCGACGGGACCACGGACGACACCAAGGTACGCACGCGCCTGCTCTACGTCGATAATACTGGTGTATACCTGATGGCCGGATGTGTGTTGACTATCTGCACCGTGTGCGAAGGCGTTCGTGGACGCATGGGCGGCGGCGTGCGACGCCACTGGCTCGTCGATGACGCTGCTCGTGCCGGCGGCAAAGTCATTCCTCGTCGGCCTCACCAGGTTCAGTGGGCCATGCGCCTCCACCAGAATCACCGTCCAGGCACGCACCGCTCGTCTGTCCTTCCTGATCTGGGTCGTGTTTTGGCTTTGGTTGTCGCAGGCCATGGGCACGATTACGGCGCCGCCGCGGGCGCATGGAGCGAGAAGGAGAACTATTGGCTGATGTTCTACCAGATCGACGGGCTCACGGTTACCGGCAACAGCACCGGCTTGCTCGACGGCAGAGGCGAGACGTGGTGGAGCGATAAATGCAAACACGGTGATGATGTGAGAAGCCCAAGTCAACTCTTAAGGAATTTCTTTAATTCCTCCTTGCATTTGGCAAGTGCCTTTAGATTTATCAATCTTCTTCGGAGAGAAAGTATTTAATGGTCGATATTTTCTTTCAGGATTGTGTAACCTCCTCCTCAACGACGCCGGCGACCCTGTTGCACCTGCACCTCTGCCGGTGAGCCGCAGCAGCCGGTGCCGCCTAGTGCTCCGCGACGTCAGCTGCCGCGCGAGCCCCGGCGAGCTGCTCGCCATCGTCGGCCCCAGCGCCGGCAAGTCCACGCCGCTCAAGATCCTCTCCGGCCACCTTGAGACCAGCTCCTCCCCTTCTACTGACCTCCGCGTCAATGGCTCGCCCGTGGACGCCACGGGCTGCGGCCGTTCGCCGCCTCTGTGGCTACGCCACCCAGCGCGACGTCGTCTTCCCGCTGCTCATAGTGCGCGAGACGCTCCACTTCAACGCGTGCCTTCGCCTCGGCTCGGACGCATAGGACTGTTGACACACGAACACGTCACGTGTACCCTCGACGTCGGGGGTGATGCACCGCAGCTCACGTCGAAGGAGACCCGACCAACAGCGCGATACGCAAGACAGTCGGTGGGTGCTTTTGCAGACCCGAAACCCCGCGCACCCGGGAGGGACCCCGTCAGGGATTGCGGCGGCTATGGGCTGCCCTAGGTCGATTCGCTCGCCCCTAGAGCCTCGGGATTCGCAGCTCTCAAACACGAAGAATAGCGAAGAACGAGAGAGAAAAACGGTGGAGAGATAAAAAGTAGACAGGAAAAAGTAGTATATTGATTTGTTCGATTGTGTGTTCTTCAATCGGTCGTCACCCCCAACATATATAAGAGGCGGCTGGACTTCCCGTACAAGTAAAGGATTCATCTAGGCTTTCCTTACAAAAAAAATTACATCAATTCGCGTCCTAGAGTCCTAGTTCTATTCCAACTCGGATTCAGTCTGAATCTGGCCCAACTTCTGTCTTCCTCCTTGTGCAGGCCGCCGAGCCTCCATATGACCTCCGATCAAGATGGCCCAAACATCAAACTTGTGCGCCTCGACGATACGAACAACTCTCATGTTGACCACTTTTTCAAATAAAGCCATCTTGAATACTTTTCGAGGTCGTTTTTACCTTCCAGTCGGACTCGGTCTTGCGGTAGACTGAATTATCCGAGTGTTGTAGTGAATTTGCAGGTCATATACTATCTCTGATGACGATGACTCCAAAACCAAAGTTTACCGTCTTGATGATACGCACAACTTCTGTATTGAACACTTCTTCATCCGAGATTATCTTGATAAACTTTTGGGCACATGTTCAGTTTCACTCGGATTTGAGCTCATCCACTCGGATATTAGAGTCTTTCACTCGACTGGACCTTTTCACTCGGATGACTATATTTTCACTCGGAAGACAATCTTTCACTCGGATGATGACCACATTTTCAGTCGGAAGACAATCTTTTACTTGATCGACCAATTTTCACTCGACCTTTTACTCAATCGACCTTTTACTCGATCGGTAGGTTTTCACTCGACTTTTTACTCGATCGGTAGGTTTTCACTCGACCTTTTACTCATCGGTAGGCTTTCGACCTTTTACTCGATCGGTAGGTTTTCACTCGACCTTTTACTCGATCGGTAGGTTTTCACTTGACCTTTTACTCGATCGGTAGGTTTTCACTCGACCTTTTACTCGATCGGTAGGTTTTCACTCGACCGGTGAGTTTTCACTCGGATGGTAAGTTTTTCACTCGACCAAAAACATAGCCTGATCTTGATTTGTCTCTCCAAGTCTCATACGACCTCGGATTGAGACGAATTATATATGAAAATCGATCGGCTCGACGAGACGAAACTTTTCCGTGTTGAAGGTTTTTCAATTCAAGGCCGTCTTGAAGGCCGAATTGCTCACGCATTGCGTCAGACACTTATCAACATGTGTCTGGTGTCAAGCGTAATATTTTGGTCTCTGACCTGTCCAGACCGTATTGACTATAACTTTTGCATATGAACTCGGATTGAGATGATTTATATATGAAAATCGACTGTCTCGACGAGACGAAGACAATTCCTTTAGAGCACTCCTTCATCTGAGGTCATATTGAGGACGTAATCGGCCGAAAAGCACTCAGAATATTAAATTTTGTCACTCGGAGTACAGCTTCGGCCACTGAGATGAGGTCGAATGTCGATAGCCTAAACATCAAAGTTATTCCACTCGGCGATATGAAATTTTCTCATGTTGAAAACCCTTTCACTTTGTATCTTGCCAAAATCAGGTGTCAACACATGCCCCCCTGTTTTTCGGCAAAGCTTGCATGCCGAAAAATAATATGCATAGTGTTCGTTCTAAGGACGATGTTAACACTCCATCGGCCATTTATTTTTCTCAGGGCGATAATTATGTATCGGCCATGTTTGTGCTAAGGGCGATAATTGTATATCGGCCATTGCCTACTTAGGCTTCCTGCCACACACTCGGGTGGTACTTCTTCAAATATTTGCCATTGAGAGCTCGAGGTAACAATGCCCCTTGTATTGATTCCACCAAATATGAATTTCCGGGAACGATTCTTGTAATCCTAAAAGGACCTTCCCAACTTGGAGACCACTTCCCGAATTTTCTATCTCTTGAACCAATCGGCAGAATCACTTTCCAGACAAGATCACCAACTTGAAAATTCTTCAACTTAACTTTCTTATTGTAAGCCCTTGCTACCCTCAACTTATCTCTCTCTATGGCATTCAAAGCAGCCAAACGTTTATCAGCAACCTCGTCAATGTTGTCCATCATCAAGTTATAGAAGTCTATTGCCGATAAATCATTTTGTTTGGCTATTCTCAAAGCATTCAAATTTACTTCCACCGGTAAAACAGCCTCCTGACCATATACTAGCTCATATGGAGTCACTTTCGTAGCACCATGCCTTGAGATTCTATGTGCCCATAATGCCTCAGACAACAAGTCATGCCATCTCCTTGGATTATCCTCAATCTTCTTCTTGATGAGCTTGATTAAAATTTTATTGCTAGACTCAGCTTGTCCATTAGCTTGGGCATAATATGGAGAGGAATTGAGCAACTTTATATTATAAGATTCGGCAAACTCTCTGACTTGGTGTGACATAAAAGATGAACCTTGATCTGTAGTTAACGTTTGAGGAATACCGAATCTATGAATAATATGCTCGGTTATGAATTGAATCACCTCCGTATGTGTCATGTTCTTGAGAGGTACTGCTTCAGACCATTTAGTGAAATAATCAGTTGCCACCAACACGAATCGATGCCCCTTTGAGGAAGATGGATGAATTTGCCCAATAAAGTCTAAACCCCATCCTCTGAAAGGCCACGGCTTGATAATAGGATGCAACATAGCAGCAGGAGCCAATTGAATATCACCAAATTTTTGACAAGCTTCGCACCCTTTATAATATCTGAAGCAATCATTAATCATGGTCGGCCAATAAAACCCAGCACGTCGTAATAACCATTTCATCTTAGGAGCCGACTGGTGAGTACCACAAATGCCCTCATGTACCTCTCCCATAGCAACTCTTGCTTGATCCTCATCCAAGCATTTTAAAAGAACATCATCAACTGTTCGGCGATAAAGGTCATCGTCCCTCATAGTATATTTAAAAGCCATACGCCGAACAGCCCTGTCCACCCTTTCACTCGGATTGCGCAAGTAAGCAACAATGGGCTTCCTCCAGTCGGAATTGTCATCTGCACTAGATTTTTTGTTAATGACCGAATCAGTGGGTTCTTGTTCGGCCTCTTCTATACTGGTAAGACAAGACATCGGACTTTGAGAAATATGAAACATGCCATGATCAACATGATATCCAGATGCTTGCTGTGCCAACTCATTTGCTTTCCAATTGTCATGTCTAGATATATGTGCAATGCTAAAACAATCCAAAGTAGAAATTATATCTAGACATCTATCAAGATAAACATTAAGTGATTCGTCAAAACACTGAAAGACTCTGGATATTTGCTGCACCACTAGTAACGAATCACCGTAAGCCTCAATATGTGTAACACCTATAGCAAGTAACATCTCTAGACCGAATAACAATGCTTCATATTCGGCTTGATTGTTTGTGCAAAAATATTCTAAGCGGCATGAGGCTTCAAAAACAGCACCATGAGGAGATATATAAACAATACCAACACCTTGGCCATTGCTACAAACTGAACCATCAAAGTACAATCTCCATGGTACTAATGAAACAAGGTTCATATCAACATCATGCTTGTCATTAATCCGATGTTCAACAATAAAATTAGCAACAATTTGGCCTTTCATGGATTTTAGAGATTCATAAGCCAAATCATACTCAATCAAAGCATAAGCCCACTTGCCAATTCTACCACTAAGAATTGGCCTATGCAACATGTACTTAATGACATCGGTTTGACAAGCTACCACACAAGCACTCGGCACTAGGTAATGCCTCAATTTTGTGCAAGCGTAATATAAGCATAGACATAGTTTTTCAATAAATGTATACCTTGTCTCGGCGTCCAATAAACGTCTGCTCAAATATGTAATGGCATGCTCTTTTCCTTCGGTATCTTGAGTCAAAACAGCACCAATAACACCTTCCTCTGCTGCGATATAAAGTTTAAAAGGCTCTCTATGCTTGGGTGCTTTCATCACCGGAGGAGTGCACAAATAATTCTTGATCATATCAAAGGCTTCTTGCTGTTTTGCCCCCCAAGTGAAATCAACATCATTCTTTAACCGAAGGATAGGAGTAAATGCATCAACTTTCCCTGACAGATTAGCTATGAACCTTCTCAAATAATTGACCTTGCCAAGGAACTTTTGCATATCTCTCTTGCATGTTGGAGCCTCCACTTTCTGTATGGCCTCTATCTTTTTGGGATCGATTTCGATGCCATCTTCATGAATAATGAAACCCAAAAATTTGCCAGCTGACACGCCGAATGCACACTTCAAAGGATTCATCTTCAGTCCATACTTTTTCATTCTTTCAAAAGCTAAACGCAAATCGGCCAAGTGAGATTCAAAAGCATCCGATTTGACAACAATATCATCAATATAAACTTCAAGTATGACACCGAGTAAATCATGAAAAATCAAATTCATAGCCCTTTGATATGTGGCCCCAGCATTTTTCAATCCGAATGTCATCACTGTCCACTCGAATAAACCAAGGAAACCAGGACATCGGAAAGCTGTTTTGTACATGTCCTCTTCGGCCATAAAAATTTGATTGTATCCGGCATTACCATCTAGAAAGCTAATAACCTTATGTCCAGAAGCATCATTAATAAGCATATCGGCTATTGGCATGGGATACTCATCTTTGGGTGTAGCCCTATTCACATCTCTGAAGTCAATGCACACCCTCAACTTGCCGGATCCCTTCTTCTCCACTGGGACAATGTTAGAAATCCACTCGGCATACCTGCAAGGTCGAATGAATTTAGCTTCAAGCAGTCGACCGATCTCTTCCTTGATCCGGTCATATGTTTTCGGATTAAACTTTCTGGCCGACTGTTTATAAGGTCTAAAACCGGCCTTTATAGGCAACCGATGCTCCACTAGCTCTCGGCTCAACCCTGGCATCTCATGATATTCCCATGCAAAGCAACAAACATATTCTTTCAATAGCTCGATTAATTTAGCTTTACAATCGGCTTTCAAATTTTTGTTTATAAATGTCGGTCGACTGACTGATCCGTCTCCGATATCTACCTCTTCTAACGGATCGGCCGATGTAAAACCTTGTCCAAGTTTATCCATGTCATCCAACTCCTCAATAGACTCATACATATCGTTCTCGCTGGACCGATATTTTGCAAGACGTTTTTGTAACCACTCGGAACTAGGATCCATTTAAACATATCATACCTTGGAGCCGATTGCATTCAGTCGGCTTTAAAGACACGGGCACAAAACCATTCTTGGTCGCGCTGAGAAAATCAAACTCTGATAAGTCACGTCCCGTCAAGCAAGTAGCATTGGGATGTTGCCAATCCACCGATGCATCGGCCAAAGCAACACAGACCGAGTTATCCGCATGAATGACTTCCACTTCATCATCAACCCACTGAATCAAAAACTGGTGCATAGTGGACGGCACGCACTGGTTTGCATGAACCCAATCACGGCCTAGTATAACATTGTAGTTACCTTGCACCTCAGCGACAAAGAATGCAGTAGCCAAAGTTTTGCTTCCGACTGTAAGCTCCACATACATTACACCTTTGGCTTCAGTTTTCTCTTTGCCTTCAAACCCGTTGAGCACCATATTGGTCTTGATCAATTCTTCATCAGGCAAACCCAATTTCTTGAAGACCGAATAGGGCATAAGATTTACCACAGCACCACCATCAACAAGCATCCGAGTGAGCGGCGACCCATTGATATGACCTCTGAGATATAATGGTTTCAGATGCTTTACTGGTTCTTTCGGCTTCTCGAATATTGCATTTTTAGGACCAAAATCCAGCTGAGCAACTTCCCCTTCCTCATCTACAGCACGAAACTCAGCAGGTAAGTAATACACCATATTGATATCCATACCTTCATGAACCGGTGTAGATTCATAGTCCACCATATCAGCCTCTTCTTCAAGTGGATCGACCGATTCTGAAATCTGGTCGAGTGAAGGAGAAGTAGGAAGTGTTGTAGACGATGTAATAGCTGTCGCATCGTCCTCCTTGGGTGGTGTAGGCACTTCTGTGATAGATGTAGAGGCTGATGTATCTTGTATTTGTTTAGGCCTCCACACTTGTTTTGCTGGAACCATGGGCCGAGTGTCATTGAACAACTTATCTCTTTGCTTCTCGGCCTCCTGCTCTGCCATCTCTTGACTCCTTAACCTCTGTAGTTTCCTCTTCTGTGTCTTTGTTAGCCCTGGAGGACACCACTTTGGTCGAGTGTATTTAGGATCTCTCACCTTTACTTGGCTGGTGCTTGCTTCATGGTCATTAGCCGAGTGCTTTGGCTCGATAGAAAGTATCGGCTCAGTCGGATTGCTATGCACAATAGGCTGCTGTATGGCAAATGTTTCGGTGCCCAAAATAAGTGAGTCGACATCCATTTTCTCCTTGCCTTTTCCCGACTCAACTGCTGCAACACTCGGTGACTTAACACGCCATTCTTTCCGACTTTCCAGATGCATGAAATTTCCACTCGGGCGCACCTTTTTACTTGGATGGAATCCACTCGGGTTGATGTCACTCGGATGGTATCCACTCGGATGGAACTCAGTCGGATGGAATCTACCCATCCACATTTTTTCACTCGGATAGCTTCCACTTGGGTGTATTCTTACACTCGGATAATTTCCATCCGGTCGCATATTTCTACCAGCCGACTGATAGTCACCGATGTTGAGCCGGCCATTATATGAGTAATCAAGTCGATCCCACACAGGTTGCTTCTGCTCTTCTGAAAACTGCGCCCTTGGTCCACTTGGTTTTGTATACCGACTGAACATATCAACTGATGGTGACCTTGGTCGTTTCAGATGAGTCGGTCGATTGAAACTAGAACCGGCCGACTGGTTAGCATATTTGGACAGCAACATATCAAAAGTTGGCTTGATCCGCTTGCGCTGCATTTTAACTTCATTCTTCTTCCACTTGCCAACTTCTGGACTCTTGGGCTTGACAAATTTAACACGAGTATTTTCTTGCACTTGCGGTTGCCCCCCGAGTGTAGGATTCTTGATGGTGATTTTGATCACTTCCTTGCCATCGGGTTGCTTATCAAGCACAACCTGTCTCCCCAAGACCTGTTGTCCTCCTTGTCTTTCCTGGGCTCACCAACAATGACATTAGCTTTATTAGCAGATTCGGCCACCTCCGGCCGAATGAGTAGCTTCTTCCCCTCCAAATCCATGGTATTCATGGGAAAGGTTGTTTATCAACTTGCATCTCAGAAAAGTTCAATCGTCCGTCATTAATGGCCGATTGTATCTGTCGTCGAAAAACATTGCAATCGTTAGTAGCATGAGAAAAAGAGTTATGATACTTGCAATAAGCACGCCGTTTTAGCTCTTCAAACGGCGGTAAAGTATGAGATATTCTAATAATCTTAGCCTGCAGCAAAGCATCAAATATTCTATCACACTTAGCAATGTTAAAAGTAAACTTCATCTCTTCATCACGATTCTTATGAATCGGTTTCAAATCATTGCAAGTAAAGGGTTTGGCCTTAGATGGCCAAACAAATTCAGTAGCAAAAACATCACCCTCATCGTCCGAGTGATCACTGTCATATTCCACCATATTCATCTTTGGACGATCGGCTTTGTATCTATGCACTTCTTTGAGGTCTTTGCTTCGGCTTTCCTGAGCCAAAGCCCTTTGTAAGACTTGGTTGATATTTAAGAACTCATAGCCTTCTAGCTTTTCTCTAATGGGAGTTCTCAAACCACTCAACACTAGGTCTGCCAAGTCTCTCTCGGTTATCACCAAACTAAAACACCGGTTTTTCGTTTCTCTGAATCTCTTGACGTAATCGGAGACCGATTCATCATGCTTCTGTTTAACCGATGTTAGATGTGACAACTTGAGTTCATTGTCGCCGCTGTAAAAGTGATCATGAAATTTCTGCTCTAGATGCGACCAAACTCGAATGGAACCATGTGGTAAAGAAGAAAACCATGAAAATGCGGGTACCAGTTAATGATAAAGGAAATAAACGCACTTTCAACTCATTTAGTGAACCTGCTTCACCTAATTGTGCCAAGTATTGACTAACATGCTCCCATGTGGTTTTTGTGCCTTCTCCATTGAACTTAACAAAATCTGGAATTTTATATCCTGGAGGGCACTGGATGGCATCAAAGTACTCGGGGTACGGCTTTTGGTAAATCCGATTCCGAGGTAACTCAACCCCAAAATTCTCTCGAAGCATCTTAGCCATCTCCTCTCTAAGATTAGCTAGACCATCATCCATAGTGGACGATGAAGCTTGTGGCAGTGGCATAGGAGGAGTATGATTACTAGCTGTAGGTAGGAATTGTGGCAGGTATGTCGACCCATAATTTGCTAATGGTCGAGTGGTTGTAGCTGTAGGTAAGGTTGGGTTCGGCGTTGCCACCGAACCTGGCATGCTCATAATAGGATTAATGGGTGCAGCCACAATCTGATTTGTTTGGGTAGGATAATAAGCCATCGGCACGGGAGGCGCCGATGAGATAGGTAAAGCCAGATTAGGGTTTTGCACACTAGCAGCTACACCATCATTACCACTAGTCGATTGAGATGTATTCTTCTGAGCATTAGTATTTTCTATGAAAGTTTGATAGACTAGATTGTTACCATCAGCAATACGACTTTCAATCTCAGCCCACTGCTCAGGAGAAAAGGCAGTACTTACAGAGGGTTTAACCTGCTTGGCTTGCAAAGGAGGGAACTTGATTTCTTCAATCGGAGTGATGTTGCCTTGGCGATCCTTCTTGAACTTTGCAAGGAACTCCTGCAAGTCCTTCTCCTCGCGCGCCTTCTTGTACTCCTCATAGACTTGGCGATGATCGGCCGATATCTCATCAAGACTGGGCTTAATGATGTTATCGGCGTCTACCTCAGATGGCTTGGGAAGATCAGACATGGTGGATGATGATGATCGATCTTCGTTCCCCAGCGGAGTCGCCAAAAAGTGTGTTGACACACGAACACGTCACGTGTACCCTCGACGCCGGGGGTGATGCACCGCAGCTCACGTCGAAGGAGACCCGACCAACAGCGCGATACGCAAGACAGTCGGCGGGTGCTTTTGCAGACCCGAAACCCCGCGCACCCGGGAGGGACCCCGTCAGGGATTGCGGCGGCTATGGGCTGCCCTAGGTCGATTCGCTCGCCCCTAGAGCCTCGGGATTCGCAGCTCTCAAACACGAAGAACAGCGAAGAACGAGAGAGAAAAACGGTGGAGAGATAAAAAGTAGACAGGAAAAAGTAGTATATTGATTTGTTCGATTGTGTGTTGTTCAATCGGCCGTCACCCCCAACATATATAAGAGGCGGCTGGACTTCCCGTACAAGTAAAGGATTCATCTAGGCTTTCCTTACAAGAAAAATTACATCAATTCGCGTCCTAGAGTCCTAGTTCTATTCCAACTCGGATTCAGTCTGAATCTGGCCCAACTTCTGTCTTCCTCCTTGTGCAGGCCGCCGAGCCTCCATATGACCTCCGATCAAGATGGCCCAAACATCAAACTTGTGCGCCTCGACGATACGAACAACTCTCATGTTGACCACTTTTTCAAATAAAGCCATCTTGAATACTTTTCGAGGTCGTTTTTACCTTCCAGTCGGACTCGGTCTTGCGGTAGACTGAATTATCCGAGTGTTGTAGTGAATTTGCAGGTCATATACTATCTCTGATGACGATGACTCCAAAACCAAAGTTTACCGTCTTGATGATACGCACAACTTCTGTATTGAACACTTCTTCATCCGAGATTATCTTGATAAACTTTTGGGCACATGTTCAGTTTCACTCGGATTTGAGCTCATCCACTCGGATATTAGAGTCTTTCACTCGACTGGACCTTTTCACTCGGATGACTATATTTTCACTCGGAAGACAATCTTTCACTCGGATGATGACCACATTTTCAGTCGGAAGACAATCTTTTACTTGATCGACCAATTTTCACTCGACCTTTTACTCAATCGACCTTTTACTCGATCGGTAGGTTTTCACTCGACTTTTTACTCGATCGGTAGGTTTTCACTCGACCTTTTACTCATCGGTAGGCTTTCGACCTTTTACTCGATCAGTAGGTTTTCACTCGACCTTTTACTCGATCGGTAGGTTTTCACTTGACCTTTTACTCGATCGGTAGGTTTTCACTCGACCTTTTACTCGATCGGTAGGTTTTCACTCGACCGGTGAGTTTTCACTCGGATGGTAAGTTTTTCACTCGACCAAAAACATAGCCTGATCTTGATTTGTCTCTCCAAGTCTCATACGACCTCGGATTGAGACGAATTATATATGAAAATCGATCGGCTCGACGAGACGAAACTTTTCCGTGTTGAAGGTTTTTCAATTCAAGGCCGTCTTGAAGGCCGAATTGCTCACGCATTGCGTCAGACACTTATCAACATGTGTCTAGTGTCAAGCGTAATATTTTGGTCTCTGACCTGTCCAGACCGTATTGACTATAACTTTTGCATATGAACTCGGATTGAGATGATTTATATATGAAAATCGACTGTCTCGACGAGACGAAGACAATTCCTTTAGAGCACTCCTTCATCTGAGGTCATATTGAGGACGTAATCGGCCGAAAAGCACTCAGAATATTAAATTTTGTCACTCGGAGTACAGCTTCGGCCACTGAGATGAGGTCGAATGTCGATAGCCTAAACATCAAAGTTATTCCACTCGGCGATATGAAATTTTCTCATGTTGAAAACCCTTTCACTTTGTATCTTGCCAAAATCAGGTGTCAACAAGGACCCCGCCGCGGTTGACGCGCTCGTTGACGACCTTGCGCTCGCTCGCGTCGCCGATGCCAGGGTCAAGGACCTCTCCGGCCGAGAGCGCCGGCGCGTGTCCATCGGCGTCGAGGCCGTGCGCGACCCCGCCGTGCTGGTGCGCGACGAGCCCACGTCGGGCCTCGACAGCGCGCCCGCGCTCCAGATCATGGGCGCGCTCCGGGCCAAGGCCGAGTCGCGCGGGCACACCGTAGTGCTCAGCATCCACCAGCCCGGCGCGCGCATCGTCAATATGTTCGACGCCGTGCTCCTGCTCGCCGCCAACTCCGTGCTCCATCATGGCTCCGTCGATGCGCTCCACTCGCTGCTCGCTGGCGCCGGCCTTGGCTCCATCTTCTACGACCTCGGCGACGACAGGGCGACATAGCGGGTGGGCCAGGTGCACGGCGCGTGCGATGGGGGTGTGCGTGGCAACCAACGACGAGGTGCTCCGGCGGGAGCGGATCGGGGAGGAGTGTCGGTGGGAAGCAACTGTTTTATCACTAGCAAATTTGCAATAAAAACCCTGCTTTCCTGTGTATTCAAGCGGCTTAGAGGACCTGTCAGTCAACGCCACGTGGCTCGAGTTGACCACCGCCAAATCAGCGTATACATACACAAAATCGTATATATGAACCGAAGTGAACCCCTAGAACAAGTATATGGATGGTATTTAGAATATTTTGAAGTACAGTGACTAAAGTGTCGGCCGGCTCAAGTTTTGAGATCTACAGTGAATTTTTCTCTTGATTTATTGCTATGATTTACTTTGAAGTTTGACAATTTGCCACTCCTTATTTCGTAATTGTTTTTTTGCCATTCCTTACTTGGGAGTTGGAAGATTTGCCCCTGCCCACGGATAAACCCAAGATTGCCCCCTGCTCCCACGTCCCACCCCATTTACCACTCACGGGGTCGCGACACTAATTGCACAGATAAGAAACGACGGCGGCGACTACATCAAGGCGTGCTCTGCTACATCTCCGCCGACGGCAAGTTGCTGCATGGTTGACTTCCTACCCATCCTCTCCAATCCCTCTGCACCATCCTGCTGCCTCCCGATTGACGGGTACAGGACATGGGAGAGGAGCTCGCTCCCCATCTCACTCACCCGCCCGCGTGCCCCAGGCACCAGCTTTCTTGTCGCTGGCAGCGCCTGAGGCGGGCCGAGGTAGCAAGTTCGATCCCCACAGCGCGACCCCGTCGGGAGCGACCTTCAGGCGAGCCACCGGGCAGAGGCCTGGAACAGCGCCGTGGGCCCTCCCTGTGTGGTGCGTCCCGCCCTGCATCTGGTACTCCGGTGGCGCGGCCGACGGCCGGGAGGAGAGCGGCGCGAGGAGGAGGAGAGCAGCCGGCCATCAGAGAGGGCGGCGGCGGCGGTGAATGGGTTCATCCCTCCTGATTAGATTTCAATCGATGTATCGGCTGGGTGCAATGGTCAAACTAGGGCAAAGGGTATTTTGGTCCATTGTTTTATGCATATATTATGTCAATCATTTGTAAGTATTGTTTTTGTGTGGAAAAGTGGCAAAAAATTAAAGTGCAAAGTAAAGAGTGGCAACTGATCAATTATAATGTAAGGAGTGGCAAATTATCAAAGTGCAAAGTAAGTGGTGGCTAAAAATCAAAAAACCCCTAGTGTCATGCATATGATACTAGTCTAAGTTACTACCTTCATAGTGCAAAGTAATATATTAGTAGTGTCATATGTGGCTTCATTTAATGGCTTGTAGACTCATTTTGTGTTGGGAAGCGCTATGTTACAGTAACATATTATGTTACCACTTCTCATTAACTACATGTCACATAAGCAAAAATTTCTCGAAGTGCGTTATATTACTATCTAAGTTACTCCCACTATGACTAGCCTTAGAATTTTTTTGAAAGACCCAGTTGCCTGGCTTTTCATTGATTTAGTAGAAGAGAGAGTTACAAAAATTGTCCTAATCAAAATAGATTAGCAAACTGAAGAAAGACCGGGTTTAAAGAAGAGCACACGGGCTGTCCCACCCCCTTCCCTCTGGGTAAAGACTAAGGTTTATTTCTCATGTGATATCCCCAAAGGGGCGCTCTAATCCTTTCGCTCCGGCTAGTCTCCATTGCTCCAACTCTCTTCTGCAGGCACTAATCACATCGTCAACGCAAGCTGCCTTCTTCCTGAACGTGCAGCTGTTGCGTTCCTGCCAGATGTGCCATGCAACCAGAGCCACCATGGATTTGGTGGCTCGCCTGTTGGATGATGGTGATGCAGAGACTATTGCAGTGACGACCTCCCTTGTGGTCTTTCACCCGTCCCAGGTGGCTGGGTTCAGCGCACCGCAACCCTTCCATTCCGCTGCCCTGGCCCAAATCTGCTGTGACGTGGGGCAGTTCCAAAGAAGGTGTGTCGAGCTCTCCAAGCTTCTGAGGCATAACTGGCAGAAGTAGCCATTTTCCTATCCGCGCCACTGCAGCCGATCATTGCACCAGAGCCGGTCGTGGTGCAACAGCCACATGAAGAACTTGATTTTCCCCGGCGCCCATACCTTCCAGATGAGTTGCTATAGTGCACCGCTGGGCTGCCCAACGAACTGAGCATCGTAGGCTGATTTGGCGCTGTACTGGCCTCCCGCACGCTAGGAGATCTCATCCTCCGCCTCATCCTGCAGGGTGATGTTGGCTTCGCGGATGCTATGGTGCAGAGAGACCAGTTGCGGGATGATCTCCATTGCGTTGCCTCTCCGGAGATCGAGGATCCATCTGTCGTCCTGGAGCGCCTCGGCCACCGATCGGTTCTTTCTGGATGAGTTGGCGAACAACAGAGGGAACCGAAGTTTGAGCGGCTGGTCGCCGAGCTAGGTGCATTTCCATAACGTGGCCCTCCTTCCATTCCCTATGACGACTCTAGTTTCAGTGGCTAACAGCTCTCTATCCTTGTCGTCGCACGGCGAGCCCGTGCCGACCCATGGCCTGCCCGGATGCTTCCATGCGAGCCAGAGCCACCGTAGGCGGAGTGCGCGCGCAAGACGTTCCATGTATGGTATGCCTAGTCCACCGCGATCCACCGGCGAGGTTACAAGCTTCCAGTTGACCTTGCACTTCCCGCATGAGATTTCCTCGTTGTCGGTGTCAAAATCGGCGGATCTCGGGTAGGGGGTCCCGAACTGTGCGTCTAAGGCGGATGGTAACAGGAGGCAGGGGACACGATGTTTACCCAGGTTCGGGCCCTCTTGATGGAGGTAATACCCTATGTTTTGCTTGATTGATCTTGATGATATGAGTATTACAAGAGTTGATCTACCACGAGATCGAAGAGGCTAAACCCTAGAAGCTAGCCTATGGTATGTTTGTTGTTGTCCTACGGACTAAACCCTCCGGTTTATATAGACACCGGTGGAGGCTAGGGTTACACAGAGTCGGTTACAAGGGAGGAGATCTACATATCCGTATTGCCAAGCTTTCCTTCCACGCCAAGGAAAGTCCCATCCGGACACGGGACGGAGTCTTCAATCTTGTATCTTCATAATCCAACAGTCCGGCCAAAGGATATAGTCCGGCTGTCCGGAGACCCCCTAATCCAGGACTCCCACAGTAGCCCCTGAACCAGGCTTCAATGACGACGAGTCCGACGCGTAGTTTTGTCTTCGGCATTGCAAGGCGGGTTCCTCCTCGGAATACTCCATAGAAGATTTTGAACACAAGGATAGTGTCCGGCTCTGCAAAACAAGTTCCACATACCATCGTAGAGAGAATAATATTTCCACAAAGCTAATCTGCTAACACGTTTAGCAACATGACATCATGCCATGGCCCGGTCTTTATTCGAACCGTTTTTCTCAACTAGCACTGCACATAACACGAGGCGGTTTTCCTGACACGTCTTGTCAAAGCAGAGATCGTGTCCTCCTTATTACGGGATTCTCATCAATACGGACGTGGGTAACCCAATCGTGCATGTTGGTATGACTCCTCGATTTTAGGCAAGTCCCAAATGGCCACGAGGAGGACGCTTGATATTCACCCTCTCTATAAAGAGGCCAAGGCCTGTCCTTTTTTTCTTCTCGTGCTCAATCGAATCCTTCCCCCGCCTCGAGTTCCAACACCCAAGGCTCAGGTCAGGCGCTTCGGACCTTCAACCATGTCCGGATCCAACCTCCAAGGTCGGTGGATGCCTTCCTCTGTCACAGAGGAGGACATCAAGAAGCTGAGAGAGGTCAGGTATCTGACCGCCGAAATCTCGCATAGGCTGCCCGCCCAGGGCAGGTCATCCCCACTCCCGAACCCAACGAGAGTGTTGTGTTCATCTCTCACTTCCTCTGAGGGCTAGGCCTCGCTCTGGATCCTTTTGTTAGGGGGATCATGTTCTATTATGGGCTGGATTTCCATGATCTGGCCCCGGATTCCCTCCTTCACATCTCGTCGTTCATCGTCGTGTGTGAGGCCTTCCTCCGCATTACCCCACACTTTAGCCTGTGGCTCAAGACCTTCAATGTGAAGCCGAAGATGATCGAGGGGCGGCACGCAAAGTGCGGAGGTGCCGTAATAAGCAAAAGCATTGAGGCTCCATGGCCAGAGGGTTCCTTCCCGGAGGTGTCCAGTTTGTGGCAGCGGGAGTGGTTCTATATCACAGCTCCCCGGAGTTCCAAGTGGGTAGCCGCCCCTGCCTTTCGCTCAGGCCCCCACCACAACTGAAGTCATGGATCAACAAGGGGCTGAACTAGGGGCCAGTAAATGATATGCCGATATTGCAGAGTCGCATATGAGATCTCCTTGAGAGAGACATCAGCCTGGTCATGGTAATGCAAGTCATGCAAGTTCGTCGAGTCCAGCCTTGCAAACGTCGACCCCTCCGTATGTGGGAATTCAACCCGGAAGGACCATGGACTATTCAGCACTTCCTCGGCATGATGCTCGAAGAGATGTACAAATTGTTCTTCGGACCCCAAATAGAGTGTCCGGACACCATAGAGGATGCAGGTCTGAGCTGTAATCGCCACGATACCCAAGTAAGTAATCCCATGGCCGTATACGCTGTCTTTTTTTATCATAACATCATTATGAAAAGTCGCTCTTTGACCAGGACTGGATAACAAAGGCGAAGATGATCAGGTGTTCGGCCCCCCTTCTCGAAGGCTCGGCCAATCCAGTACTGGCCAGAATGCTTGAGCCGGCGCCTTATCAGGCGCCCTCAGGGGAAGATGAAGGGGGGAATAAAGAGGCTAAAAGCAGGCCTCACTCATCATTCATCCAAACCGGGGGAATTAGCGCCTCCATGAAGGAGGATAACTAGGAAGAAGAATATGAAATTCCCTCTCTCCAATGAAGGAAGAGGACCACCTCTGAAGACCCGGAAACAAAGGTTTCCAAACGGGGGAAGAAATCTTCGCCAGAGGGTCTTGCCTCGGAGGGTATCCTTGCCGCACAGTGTCCGCAAGGGGATCAGCCCTCTACGGAGCTGTAAGTAAAAAGGTACTTAATAGTAAAAATATCTTACATTACTTCTGAAGATAATAACCGAAGCATATATCTTGCAGTTCGGATCGTAGCCCTTCTTGACAGAGTTCGTCTTCGGGGGATCTTCTTCCGGAGATGATGGAGAGCGAAACACCTCCCCCTGCCACCCCGCCTCATGAGGCGGGCGACCCTGAAGTGTCGTCGTGGAGGGTTTCTCCTGATCCGCCAAGGCCAGAGGGTAATCCTTTGGCCACCCGAAGTCCTTAGTATTCATCTCCTAAAGAGAGCAACAGAAAGAATTCGGAACCGTACAGTGTGCGGTCAGACGCACTGAAGGATCTTCTGGAGCAAGCGGCCATCTCAGAAGCACATCGTACGCTAATGGGTACGGTGATTGAAAGGATTTCATCCGCCGAAAGCGGGTTGCATGAAGCTTTTATGAGTCTGCTAAAAGGCTTTGAGGTACGTGAAATAGTGTATGTTTTTGATAGTACCGCACACGTTAGGTGTGCCCTATGCAGATAGTAGCCCCTGAGACTCTGGTTGCCGTCGAAAACGGCGACAAATAGAGGATCGTAGTCTCAGGTAATAATCAGATTGCCTTTATGTGCAGGTGTCTGAAGGTCCGATGGCTAGCCGGACTGATGAGTTTGCTGAGCTAAAGCGGCAACTTGATGCGGCAGATGCCGACATCATGCTTGTCAACAAGCGGCTTGACGAGGCACAGGGTATGTGATTTCTCCGGTGATCAACACATAGTAAGAGGAGCATGATGCGAGTATCTTTAATATGTTGTGACTGTAGATGGAGCTGTCACCGTGGAGACCCTTCGGGCGGAACTTGCCCGAGCCAAGGAACAAGCCAGAAATAGCGATGCGGCCGCTCTAAAGGCGGTCGAAGAGCTGAGGGCCGAACAAGCCGCGCATTACCAGAGCAAGGAAAGAATGGCCAAGATGGCCGTTGAGTTGAAAGATGCCGCCGACCGTTACCAGCTTCTTGAAAAAGAAAGCCGAGCAAAGGCGACGGACCTGGAGAAGGCCATGGTAGCAGCCAAGGAAACCCGCTCCAAAATGAGAGCGATGAAGGAGGAGCTGCGTCAAGCTGGAGATATCACGGCTGGGAAGCCCTTTTTGTTGCGGACTAAGTTCGGAGATCCGAAGTATGCCCCTATTGATCAACTATGGAGTTCTGCAGACGCATACGTGGATTTGGTAGGAAGTGCTGCTGATGCGGCCGAATACTTCAAGGATCAAAAAGATCGTGAAGTGGAAAAGCTGTTCTGGTCACAGTTCGATGCTCTAGTGCGTCCGCTGCTGTTGAATGAGCGAATGGCCGAGTGGGCCGAGCTCCATAGGTTGTCTGAACTTTCCATGAGGTCTGTTGTGGATCATCTGTGGCCGGAAGGGCCAAGGCCAAATAGTTACTTTAGTTTAGTGCAACAATTCCTTGGTGTTGTGCCGCACATCGACGCTATGAAGAGGTCGGCGTGCATAGAGGGTGCGCGGATGGCACTTGCCTGTGTTAAGACATACTGGAAAGAGATGGAGGCCACCACTATTGCAACACAGGGTTCGGTCGTGGGCCGAGTAGCTGCCGAGCACTACTTTGAAGAGGTCCTTGAAGGCGCTCGTTCGATAGCGGCGCAGTGCTCGAAGAATATTATGTTCTAGTGACATGTATTCCCATTGTAAAAACAATATTTTATTGAATTATGAAGGCTGTGTTTATACTTTTGCCTGAAAGTATTATGATGCCTCATGTGCGGCCGTTTATGTATATATGTATATAACCTGAAAGTTTGCAGTCGTCGGCTTCAGCCCCCGCGCATATAATGCAGGGGTGTTCGCAAAAAACGCGTATTCACACTTGATCCAACATCTTGGTCCATTAAGGAGGTGGTAGCACAGCGAACGAGGCAATCGGACTATATTGGTTTAACACTTTCACTTAGCCATAGGAGTTTGACCGCGGGACTACTAGATAGCCCCTGGTACCTCTGCGCTCATCTGAATACGGGGCACATACGTACATGACCGGGAAACGGCCCTTCGTTAATGCGGAGGAATCCCGAAGATTCCGCTAAGTCATCGAGTGGTTGACCAGTCTCGCGCTTTATCATGACAGTCAGTTTTCGGCTTTCTCTACTGAGGTGCTCATCCGGATGAACCAGGGCACAATCGCAGTAGTTCTCCCGGTGCTACCTTAGCTGATATAGCGGAACGGAAGGTACCAAAACATGGGAGCCGGGCAAACCCAACATTTGACCAAAGACATGATTCGGAGCTGATGCATATAAGGCCAAACTCGTGACGCCGAACACTCCCTAAGGTATTTGGTCTTTATAACATATGCCGAGCTGAACAATGCCCTTAATAATAAACCCCGAGTGTCTAGGTACGTGCAATATCCTGACGTGGCCACATGCCAATAACGTCAGCATCCTTCACGGTTGTATTGAGTATCTGGAGGATGTGAACAACAAGAGACAATAAAAAAGGTTTACGCAGGGTCTTAATCTGAAAAGAAACCTTTAAGCAGGTCCCTGGTGCACGTCTGCGCGTGTGTCTCCGTTGTGCCGTGTCCTGGACGGGTGTAGCATGATTGTCATCTGTAAAAGAGAAGAACTTAGGTGAAAGTTGTCATGCAAGAAAAATTGGTCATTATCAATAAACCATTAAAATTCAAGATAAGTCAAGTTGAGCCAAACTAGCCCTGATTACACGCGGGAAGCCCCTGGTACCATCTATGAGGGTTTAACCACCAGACCAATCTCATGTATTTGTAGTGATGCGCCGGACTCGTCTAACCGTGTCCGTGGTCTTGATGACCTGTCATTTGTTCTGGTTGGTGAGGCCGTCTAGTGCTCGGCTGTTAAAGCCGCCGCACATTCTTCCGCGCATAGAGAACGCTCAATATTTCCACTAACTGTGATGGTGCCGCGTGGACCGGGCATCTTAAGCTTGAGAGAAGCGTAATACGGTACTGCATTAAAACGAGCGAAAGCCGCTCTTCTGAGTAGTGCTTGATAGCCACTTCGGAATGGAGCGATGTAGAAAGTTAACTTTTCGCTTCGGAAGTTGTCGGAAGAACCGAATACAACCTCTAGTAATAGAGAGCCCGTGCAGCAAGCCTCTTGGCCTGGTATTACTCCCTTGAAGGTAGTATTGTTGCGGCTGATTTTTGTCAGGTCTATCCCCATTTTGCGGAATGTGTCTTGATATATCAGATTTAGACCACTGTTGCCGTCCATAAGGACTCGTGCAAGATGGTATCTGTTTATTATTGGGTCTAGCACCAAGGCAGCCAATCCTTCATGCCGGATGCTTGTCGCGTGATCCCTGCGATCAAAGGTGATCGGGCAGGCCAACCAGGGGTTGAACTTAGGGGTGACGGGCTCTACGGCGCGTGTGTTTCGGAGTGCATGTTTGCTTCTCCTCTTCGTCACATGGATCATGTTTACTCTTTTAACCTCTGGTGGGAATTTTTTCTGTCCTCCAGTGCTTTGCTGGCGAGGTTCGTCCTCGTCTTCACTTGGTGTCTCCCCCCTTTGTGTTTGGCGTTTAGCTTACCGGCCTGCTTGAAGACCCAGCATTCTCTGTGGGTGTGATTTGCAGGTTTATCGGGGGTGCCATGAATCTGACATAGTTTGTCGAGAATTTTGTTTAGGCTAGACGATCCAACTTTGCTGCCTTTGAAAGGCTTTTTCCGCTGACCTGGTCGAGAGCCCCTGAATCCGGCATTGACCGCCGTATTATCTGGCTATCTTCTTTAATTCGACGTTTGTTTTTACTGCGTCGTGGTTTTCCATTGCCATCCCTGACTTCTGATGTGCTTGGGTCGCTGGTACTACTGCGGGCTAACCAGCTATCTTCGCCCACGCAAAAGCGGGTCATGAGGCTTGTCAGGGCTGCCATTGTTCTCGGTTTTTCTTGGCCGAGGTGTCTGGCGAGCCATTCGTCTCGGACGATGTGTTTGAAAGCTGCTAATGCTTCGGCGTCCAGACAGTCGATGGTTTGGTTCTTCTTAGTGAGAAACATGTTCCAAAGCTTTCGGGCTGACTCTTCGGGCTGTTGAATTATATGACTTAAATCGTCTTCATCCGGAGGTTGGACATAGGTCCCTTGAAAATTAGCACGAAAAGCGTCCTCGAGCTCCTCCCAACTTCCAATTGAGTTTTCGGGGAGGCTTTTCAGCTAGTGCCGAGCTGGTCCTTTAAGCTTGAGGGGCAAGTACTTGATGGCATGGAGATCTGATACGTCCATTTTGCATCATGCTTTTATATCGATATTTATTGCATTATGGGCTATTATTTCACATTATGTCACAATACTTATGGCTATTCTCTCTTATTTTACAAGGTTTACATAAGGAAGGAGAATGCCGGCAGCTGGAATTCTGGGCTGGAAAAGGAGCAAATATTAAAGACCTATTCTGCACAACTCCAAAAGTCCTGAAACTCCACGGAATACCTTATAATAAATAATGAAAAATCCTCGCAAAAGATGAAGACCAGGGGGCCCACACCCTTCTCACAAGGGTGGGGGCGCACCACCCAGGGCGCGCCCCCCTACCTCGTGGGCCCCCTGGTGGCTCACCGATGACCATCTTCTCCTATATGAAGTCTTTTGTCGAGAAAAAAAATAAGAAGCAACCTTTCGGGACGAAACTCCGCCGCCATGAGGCAGAACCTTGGCAGATCCAATCTAGAGCTCCCGCAGAGCTGTTCTGCCAGGGAAACTTCCCTCCCAGAGGGGGAAATCATCGCCATCGTCATCACCAACGCTCCTCTCATTGGGAGAGGGCAATCTCCATCAACATCTTCATCAACACCATGTCATCTCAAAACCCTAGTTCGTCTCTTGTACCCAATTCTTGTCTCCAAGTCCGGGATTGGTGCTAGTAGGTTGCTAGTAGTGTTAATTACTCCTTGTAGTTGATGCTAGTTGGTTTAATTGGTGGAAGATCATATGTTCAGATCCTTTATATGCATATTATTACCCCTCTGATTATGAACATGAATATGCTTTGTGAGTAGTTACGTTTGTTCCTGAGGACAAGGGAGAAGTCTTGCTATTAGTAGTCATGTGAATTTGGTATTCGTTCGATATTTTGATGAGATGTATGTTGTCTAGCCTCTAGTGGTGTTATGTGAACATCGACTACATAACACTTCACCATTATTTGGGCCTAGAGGAAGGCATTGGGAAGTAATAAGTAGATGATGGGTTGCCAGAGTGATAGAAGCTTAAACCCTAGTTTATGCGTTGCTTCGTAAGGGGCTGATTTGGATCCATATGTTTCATGCTATGGTTAGGTTTACCTTAATACTTTTGTTGTAGTTGCGGATGCTTGCAATAGAGGTTAATCATAAGTGGGATGCTTGTTCAAGTAAGAACAGCATCCAAGAACCGGTCCACCCACATGTCAAATTATCAAAGTACCGAACGCGAATCATATGAACGTGATGAAAACTAGCTTGACGATATTCCCACGTGTCCTCGGGAGCGCTTTTCCTTATATAAGAGTTTGTCCAGGCTTGTCCTTTGCTACAAAAAGGATTGGGCCACCTTGCTGCACTTTATTTACTTTTGTTACTTGTTGTTCGTTACAAATTATCTTATCACAAAACTATCTGTTACCACTTATTTCAGTACTTGCAGAGAATACCTTGCTGAAAACCGTTTATCATTTCCTTCTGCTCCTCGTTGGGTTCGACACTCTTATTTATCAAAAGGACTATGATAGATCCCCTATACTTGTGGGTCATCAAGACTCTTTTCTTGCACCGTTGCCGGGGAGTGAAGCGCCTTTGGTAGGTGGAATTTGGTAAGGAAAAATTTATATAGTGTGCTGAAATTTACTGTCACTTGTTACTATGGAAAGTAATCCTCTGAGGGGCTTGTTCGGGGTATCTTCACCCCGACCAGTAGAGCAAAGAGTTGCTCCTCAACCTACTGAAGCTATTGAAAATGAATATGAAAATGAAATTTCTTATGAGTATCCTTCGGGTATGATAGAAAAACTGCTAGCTAATCCTTTTACAGGAGATGGAACAAAGCATCTTGATGAACACCTAATATATGTGGATGAAGTTTGTGGATTATTTAAGCTTGGAGGTATACCCGATGATGTTGCTAAGAAGAAGGTCTTCCCTTTATCTTTGAAGGGAGACGCATTGATATGGTATAGGCTATGTGATGATACGAGATCATGGAACTATAGAAGATTGAAATTGGAATTTCATCAAAAGTATTACCCTATGCATCTTGTTCATCATGATCGCAATTATATATATATTTTTTGGCCCCGCGAAGGAGAAAGCATCGCTCAAGCTTGGGGGAGGCTTAAATCAATGTTATATTCATGCCCCAATCATGAGCTCTCAAGAGAAATGATTATTCCAAAATTTTATGCTCGGCTTTTTGATAACAATCGCACCATGCTTGATACTTCTTGTGCTAGCTCTTTTATGATGAAGACTATTGAATTCAAATGGGATTTATTGGATAGAATTAAACGCAACTTTGAAGATTGGGACCTCGACAATGGTAAGGATTCAGGTATGACACCTAAGTTTGATTGTGTTAAATCTTTTATGGATACCGATATTTTCCGTTAGTTTAGCACTAAATATGGACTTGATTCTGAGATAGTAGCTTCTTTCTGTGAATCTTTTGCTACTTATGTTGATCTCCCTAAGGAGAAGTGGTTTAAATATCATCCTCCCATAGAAGTAAAAGTAGCTGCACCTATTAAAGTTGAAGAAAAGACTATCACTTATAATGATCCTATTGTTCCTACTTCTTATGTTGAGAAACCACCTTTCCCTGTTAGAATAAAGGACCATGCTAAAGCTTCAACTATGGTTCGTAAAAGCAATATTAAAACATATACACCTCCTGAGCAAGTTAAAGTTGAACCTAATATTGCTATTGTTAAAGAGCTCTTGTCTGATAATATTGATGGGCATGTTATTCAGTTCTACGGTGAAACTGCTAGAATTGCTAAACCTTGTGCTAAAGATAAACATAGACCTGTGGTAGGCGTGCCTGTTATTTCTGTTAAAATAGGAGATCATTGTTATCATGGCTTATGTGATATGGGTGCTAGTGCTAGTGTTATACCTTATGACTTGTATAAAGAAATCAAGCATGAGATTGCACCTGCTGAGTTAGAAGATATAGATGTCACAATTAAACTTGCTATTAGAGATACTATTTCAGCAATGGGAATTGTTAGAGATTCTTGTGCGGGAAAACTAAATATCTTGATGATTTTCTTGTTCTTAGTTCCCCACAAGATAGCTTTTGTCCCATTATATTTGGTAGACCCTTCTTGAATACAGTTAATGCTAGGATAGACTGCGAAAAGAATGTTTTTACTATTGGCTTGGATGATATGACTCATGAGTTTAATTTCTCTAAATTTAGTAAACAACACCGTGAAGAAGAATTGCCTAGTAAGGATGAAACTATTGGTCTTGCTTCTATTGTCGTACCTCCTAGTGATCCTTTAGAACAATATTTGCTAGACCATGAGAATGATATGTTTATGAATGAAAGAAGGGAAATAGATGAGGTATTCTTTAAACAAGAACCTATGCTGAAACACAATTTGCCTGTTGAAATCCTAGGGGATCCCCCTCCACCTAAGGGTGATCCCATGTTTGAGCTTAAACCGTTGCCTGATAATCTTAAATATGCTTATCTTGATGAAAAGAAGATATATCCTGTTATTATTAGTGCTAACCTTTCAGAGCATGAAGAAGAAAGATTATTGAAAACTCTGAAGAAGCACCATGATGCTATTGGATATACTCTTGATGATCTTAAGGGCATTAGTCCCACTCTATGTCAACATAAAATAAATTTGGAAGCAGATGCCAAACCAGTTCGTGATCCTCAACGACATCTGAATCATAAAATGAAAGAAGTGGTAAGAAAAGAAATACTAAAGCTTCTGGAGGCAGGTATAATTTATCCCGTTGCTGATAGTCAGTGGGTAAGTCCTGTTCATTGTGTCCCTAAGAAGGGAGGTATTATTGTTGTTCCTAATGATAAAGATGAATTGATTCCACAAAGAATTATTACAGGTTATAGGATGGTAATCGATTTCCGCAAATTAAATAAGGCTACTAAGAAAGATCATTACCCCTTACCTTTTATCAATCAAATGCTAGAAAGATTATGCAAACATACACATTACTGCTTTCTAGATGGTTATTCTGGTTTCTCTCAAATACCTGTGTTGGCTAAAGATCAATCAAAGACTATTTTTACATGCCCTTTTGGTACTTTTTCTTATAGACGTATGCCTTTTGGTTTATGCAATGCACCTGCTACCTTTCAAAGATGCATGATGGCTATATTCTCTGACTTTTGTGAAAAGATTTGTGAGGTTTTCATGGACGACTTTTCCGTCTATGGATCTTCTTTTGATGATTGCTTGAGCAATCTTGATCGAGTTTTGCAGAGATGTGAAGAAACTAATCTTGTCTTGAATTGGGAAAAGTGCCACTTTATGGTTAATGAAGGTATTGTCTTGGGGCATAAATTTCCGAAAGAGGTATTGAAGTTGATAAAGCCAAGGTTGATGCTATTGAAAAGATGCCATGTCCCAAGGACATCAAAGGTATAAGAAGTTTCCTTGGTCACGCTGTTATAGGAGGTTCATTAAGGACTTCTCAAAAATTTCTCGGCCTCTGACTAATTTATTACAAAAAGATATACCATTTGTCTTTGATGATGATTGTGTAGAAGCATTTGAAATACTTAAGAATGCATTAGTCTCCGCACCTATTGTTCAGCCACCTGATTGGAATTTACCCTTTGAAATTATGCGTGATGCTAGCGATTATGCTGTAGGTGCTGTTCTAGGGCAAAGAGTTGATAAGAAATTAAATGTTATCCATTATGCTAGTAAGACTCTAGACAATGCTCAAAGAAATTATGCTACTACTGAAAAAGAACTTTTAGCAGTTGTATTTGCTTGTGATAAGTTCAGACCTTATATTGTTGATTCTAAAGTAACTATCCACACTGATCATGCTGCTATTAAATACCTTATGGAGAAGAAAGATGCTAAACCTAGACTTATTAGATGGGTTCTCTTGCTACAAGAATTTGATTTGCATATTGTTGATTGAAAAGGAGCTGAGAACCCCGTTGCAGACAACTTATCTAGGTTAAAGAATGTTCTTGATGACCCACTACCTATTGATGATAGCTTTCCTGATGAACAATTAAATGTCATAAGTACTTCTCGTAGTACCCCTTGGTATGCTGATTATGCTAATTACATAGTTGCTAAAGTTATACCACCTAGCTTCACATACCAACAAAATAAAAAGTTCTTCTATGATTTGAGACATTACTTTTGGGATGACCCACATCTTTATAAAGAAGGAGTAGATGGTGTTATTAGACGTTGTGTACCTGAGCATGAACAGGAACAGATCCTATGCAAGTTCCACTCCGAAACTTATGGAGGACACCACGCGGGAGATAGAACTGCACATAAGGTATTGCAATCTGGTTTTTATTGGCCTACTCTCTTCAAAGGTGCCCGTAAGTTTGTCCTATCTTGTGATGAATGTCAAAGAATTGTAATATTAGTAGACGTCAAGAAATGCCTATGAATTATTCACTTGTTATTGAACCATTTGATGTTTGGGGCTTTGATTATATGGGACCTTTTCCTGCCTCTAATGGATATACACATATTTTAGTTGCTGTTGATTACGTTACTAAGTGGGTAGAAGCTATTCCAACTAGTAGTGCTGATCATAACACTTCTATTAGAATGCTTAAAGAAGTTATTTTTCTGAGGTTTGGAGTCCCTAGATATTTAATGACTGATGGTGGTTCACATTTTATTCATGGTGCTTTCCGTAAAATGCTTGCTAAATATGACGTCAATCATAGAATTGCATCTCCGTATCACCCATAGTCTAGTGGTCAAGTAGAATTGAGTAATAGAGAACTCAAATTAATTTTGCAAAAGACTGTCAATAGGTCTAGAAAGAATTGGTCCAAGAAACTTGATGATGGATTATGGGCCTATAAAACTGCATATAAAAATCCTATGGGTATGTCTCCGTATAAAATGGTATATGGAAAAGCATGTCACTTACCTCTCGAACTAGAACATAAGGCACATTGGGCTATTAAAGAGCTCAATTATGATTTCAAACTTGCCGGTGAAAAGAGGTTACTTGATATTAGCGCACTTGATGAATGGAGAACCCAAGCTTATGAAAATGCCAAGTTGTTTAAAGAAAAGGTTAAAAGATGGCATGATAAAAGGATACAAAAGCGTGAGTTTAATGTAGGTGATTATGTATTGTTATACAACTCCCGTTTAAGATTTTTTGCAGGGAAACTTCTCTGTAAATGGGAAGGCCCCTATGTTATCGAGGAGGTCTATCATTCCGGTGCCATAAAAATCAACAACTTCGAAGGCACAAATCCGAAGGTGGTAAATGGTCAAAGAATTAAACACTATATCTCAGGTAATCCCATAAATGTTGAAACCAATATTATAGAAACCGTAACCCCGGAGGAATACATAAGGGACACTTTCCAGAACGTTTCAGACTCCGAAAAGGAATATATATATATATATATATATGTGGTACGGTAAGTAAATCGACTCCAAAACAATTTTTAAGGCAATATTTCTCCGTTTTGGAATATTTAAAAAGATAGAAAATTAGCAGTCTGGGAAGGACACGAGGGTCCCACGAGGGTGGAGGGCGCGCCCTACCCCCCTGGACGCGCCCCCTACCTCGTGAGCTCCTCGTGTGCCTTCCGGACTCTGTTTTCTTGCACGATACGTATTTTGCTCGGTAAAAATTCACTATATAATCTCCCGAGGGTTTTGACTCCCGTATCACGCAAAAATCTATGTCTTTGTTTCGAGCGGTTTTCTGTCAGGGTTGTCAAGGCCAGGCACTATGTCGTCTCCCTCCTCCTCCAACCATGAGGGCAACGATGCTTGGCTAATGAAGATAGAGCTGAAGAGAGAAGAACCTATGGAGATCAACAAGGATGAAGGGATCAAGAAGGCCGTGGAGGACCAAGTTCCAGCAACAGAAGACACCCTTCAACTGGATCATAATCTTCTTACCCCTACAGAAATCGAAGCTTTCAAGATGATTGAGTTGGCTCGTATACAAAATAAGTATCTCACACGTGAAAATATTTTGTTGAAGGAGCTTATCATCACACTTAAGGGCATTATCCACAAGTTAGAAGACTTCCTACGCTCGATGTGCGACTATCCGTCATCAACACCTCCACCTTCTTCACCAACCAAGGAGATATAATTAATGGGTATGAGCACTCCCCTTGGCAACTACCAAGCTTGGGGGAGGTGCCACGGTATCGTATCACAATCATCATCACTTTTATCTTTACCATTTTTTTCTTAGTTCGATCCTTTTGGTAATATTTTGATCTAGTAGAATAAAGTTTATGGCATGATCTAGTTGTGAGTTTTGCTTTATTATCCTTCTTTGTAATTGAGTTCGTGAGCTATATAATAAAGATTAGTGTTGAGTCAAGGGCTTGATTTTCTTGCTATGATCTTGGGTGAATAAAAGAAAAGAGAAAAAGAATAAAAGCAAACAAAAGTTCATATTGATCTTATTGATAGTAATGACTTCACATAGAAAGAGTGTGATGATTAAAAGTTGTTGGGAGTTGTCAGACATAGCTTTGGTCATCATTGCAATTAATAAGAAGTAATAAGGAAAGAGAGGTTTCACATATAAATATACTATCATTGACATCTTTTATGATTGGGGACACTCATCAAAATATGACATGCTAAAGAGTTAATGTTGGACAAGGAATACAACGTAATGGGTTATGTTTTCTTATATCTGAGATAAAGTATGTTGTCATGGATCATCCAACATGTTGAGCTTGCCTTTCCCCCTCATGCTAGCCAAATTCTCAGCACCAAGTAGAGATACTACTTGTGCTTCCAAATACCCTTAAACCAGTTTTGCCATGAGAGTCCACCATATCTACCTATGGATTGAGTAAGATCCTTCAAGTAAGTTGTCATCGGTGCAAGCAATAAAAATTGCTCTAAATATGTATGATTAGTGTGGGAGAAATAAGCTTTATACGATCTTGTGATGTGGAAGTAATAAAAGCGACGAACTTCATAATAAAGGTACATATCCAAGGGGCAATATAAAGTGACGTTCTTTCGCATTAAGATTTTTTACATCCAACCATCAAAGCGCATGGCAACCTCTGCTTCCCTCTGCGAAGGGCCTATCTTTTATTATTATCTTCTACCTTATGCAAGAGTCATGGTGATCTTCACCTTTCCTTTTTACATTTTATCCTTTGGCAAGCACAGTGTGTTGGAAAGGTCCTGATAGATATATCTAATTGGATGTAGGGGGCATGAGTTATTATTGTTGACATTACCCTTGAGGTAAAAGGTTGTGAGGCGAAACTATAAGCCCCTATCTTTCTGTGACGCCCGGATAATCAAGCTACACTAATTTCTGCTAATGATGCCACGTCACCTCGAATTACTGTTGGTAATCCCCCGTTAGTTCGAAGACGATTCAAATTAAAATTCAAAATCAAGTCAATCGGTAAAAGTTTTGAAACATTAAAACTAAAATGTTCATCATGTGGCAAATAATCCCTAACTAGTTTTGGTGGTGGAACCAACCTTTTCCAAAGTGTTTAAATGCCCTAAACTAATTAAAAATTGTGGCTAAAATAATAATTTAATTGCTTTTGAGTATATAAAAATATTAAACTAAATTATTTTGGGTCCCAACTAGGTTTGGCAGTGGCCTATTTTGATGGTACTAATTTAGGTGCTAACTTGTATTTTAAAGAAACTAAACTAACAAAAACAAAAACAAAAACAGAAAAGAAAAACAAACAAAGCCCCCCTCCCACTGCTGGGCTGTGGCCCAGCTGGCCACCAGGCCACAACCAGCCCAGCCGCCCCTCCATGACCCCCTCACCCATAACCCTAGCCCAACCACCCCCTACACGATCCCCCCCACTCTCCCTCGTCTGCCCCCACCTCTCGATCCCGATCTGGATCGGGAAGGGGGGATCGAACCCGACTCCGCCCCCTTCGCCCTTCGCCGTCCACTGTCGCCTGGAGCGCAGCTCGACCATGCCGCCCTGCCTCTGGCGCCGCTGGACCGCATCGCCGACGCCAGAGCGCCACCCCACCCGGACCTCGCCATCATCCTCCCTGCGTCGCGACATCCCCGGCTTCCTCCCCGCGCTCCATTGCCCTTTCCCTGCACCCTGCCGTGAGCTCCCCTCTCCTCCTCTCTTCCTCGCGCGCCCGCGGCCTCCTCACCGCGGCTCCGCTGGCCACCGCTGCGTCCGGCGCTCGCCCGCCACTGCTGCTGCTCGCGACCACCCGCGCCCGCCCGCGCACTGCACTCGCTGCCTGCCCACGCGCCGGGCTCGTGCCCACCAGCTTGCACGCGCTCCGGCCGCAGCCGCGCTCACCACGGCCCTGCCGCACCCGCGCCTCCCCCCGCCCTGCTCCGTCGTGCTGCTCTGCTGCCGCGGCTCTGCTCTGCTCCACCAGCACCGCCGCCGCCCGTGCAGCCGCCCGCCTGCGCCGCGCCTAGCGCCGCCGATCGTCTACGCTGCCGCCTCCCTCGACCGCAGCCTTCCCCTGCTGCCCTCACCTCCGCCTGCCCTGCCGTGGCCGCCGGCCAGCCCGCGCGCTGCTGCCACTGTTCGCCGGCCGCACCCGCGCTGCCGCCTACTCCCTCCGGCCTCCCCTGTACGCCCACTCCATTACCCCTGCGGCCGCCGCCGCACCTGCCGTCCCGCCCCGCCGTGGCCTCGTCGGCGCCGCGCCGGCGCCCGCACCCGCGTCCCCCCGATTCGGGAGGTTACGCCCGCCCAGATGCGCCCCTGCGCCCGATCCGCTAGGGCCCCCGAGGCCAATGACAAGTGGGGCTCAGCCCAGAATGTTTTTTAAAAGTTTTTTTAATAATTAATTAATTAATTAATTAACCTAATTAATCCTGTTAATTAATCTAATTAAGCCTAATTAATTAACCTAATCACTTTAATTAAATTAACTGATCTTGTTTAATTAACTAAGTCAATGACTAGTGGGACCCACATGTCATTTGACTTAGTCAACTGACTGCTGACGTCATGATGACGTCAGCAAACACTTTTCTGGGTAATGTTGATTAAATTAATTAAATAAATCCTAAAAAATGATTTAAATCTTTTAAAATTAATATAAAATAAGCCGTAGCTCGGATGGAAAAACTTTGTACATGAAAGTTGCTCAGAACGATGAGACGAACCCGGATACGCAGCCCGTTCGTCTGCCACGTGTCCCGAGCAAAGAGAACACGCAACTTTCCCCATTCGGTTCTACTGTCCGAAAACGCGAAACACCGGGGATACCTTCCCGGATGTTTCCCCCCTTCGCCGGTATCACCTCCTACCGCGTTATGTCACACCCGGCACATCTTATTGCCTTGTTATGCTTTGTGGTGCTATGTTTGCTTTATATTTACTGTTTCTTCCCCCTCTTCTCTTCGGTAGACCTCGAGACCGATGCTGCCCTTGTGACCGACTACGTCGACGATGACCCCCCTCCTTGCCAGAGCAACCAGGCAAGCAAACCCCCCTTGAGCATTCCGATATCGCCCATTTCTTTCCCTCTCATGCTTGCATTAGAACTGCTACTGCTTTCTGTATGATCCTACTCTGATGCATAGCCTGTTGTTGTTACCTGCTTTCATACCTTACCCGCTTATCCTAAACTGCTTAGTATAGGTTGGTTAGAGATCCATCAGTGACCCCACCTTGTCCCAGTTGCCCCGCTTTATGTTTGATGACTCGATCAACGTGATCGATGTCCAGGCCCCGACACCGCACATCACTTTCCCCTTTTGTTGCTCAACTCTGCAGAGTTACCATCGAGTGTCGAGGGTGGAACCTCATACATCACTGCTGATGAGATCTCTGTAGTGTAGCTATACGGTTGAGGTCATCGAGGGTGATTTCCTCCTTAACCACTTCCGGTACCGCTCTGTCGTGCAACCCCTCAAGTGTGAACCTCGAGGGTGGATCCTCTTACATTCACCTTGATGATAACAACAAGTGGGATTCACCGGGGGTGATTCCTCGGGTTTTCCCCTTGGTGTTAGACACACAATTACTATGGTTACTACGACTTTACCCTGAGCCATGATACTAAAGACGGGTCAACCCTGAGGGGTACCCGCACAAGCTTATTAGCGAGTGATGTGGAGTCGGGTTGACCTGGAAGGTGCCCGCGAGATACTTACGAGGCGTGGCCGAGCATTCTTAGCCCTTGCCGCAAGTACTTGAGACGGGGCGACGGGGTCACATCGATCGTGAGTCTCTGCTCATTACCACACGTTCCTAATCCACTATGATTTGGATATTTGATCCGAGGGGCCTCTGGCCTGATAGCACTAACCATCACGTGGGCATAGTATGAGCGTTCTGCGTCGTATACATCAGCCGAAGCTTAATAGACGTCAGCGACTGAGCGGCGCACGCCGGGTTGGACTGCGTAAGGTCCTACCTTGTTGAAGGAGGTAGCTAGGTCTGCTCACCGGCCGCGTACGCAACGTGCAGGAGTTCCTAGGGAGATGGCCCATGACCCCTGGGGGCATAGGATTTAGACCGGCGTGCTGGCCTCTCTATTAAGCCTAGGTCGGGTTGCGGTGTATTGTTTGGCCGAGGCCGGGCATGACCCAGGAAAGTGTGTCCGACCGGAGTTAATCGAGCGTGGTGGGTAAGTTGGTGCACCCCTGTAGGGAAGAAAACATCTATTGATAGCATGTCCTACGGTAACGGACACTTGGATTTGTATCCCGATCGATACAACTAGAACTGGATACTTGTGATGAGAAATGGATTGTGATGAGAAAAGGATGGTGATGAGAATTGGATTGTGATGATAACTGGATAGTATGGCTCTGGGATTGCTTTCTCGCAGGGAGTCGAGAAAGGATCTCTGGCCGAGGTTGATAACACTTCTACTACTTTACTTTATGCTACTCTTCTCCCTCCTGTTGCTGCAAGATGGTGGTTTCCAGAAGATGCTAGTCTTCGATAGGACTAGCTTCTCCCCCTCTTATTCTGGCATTTCTGCAGCCCAATCCACATATACAACCTTCCTTTGATAATGTTGCATATGTAGTGTAGATCCTTGCTTGCGAGTACTTTGGATGAGTACTCACGGTTGCTTTGCTACTTCTTTTTCGCCCATACCCGATTGTTGCGACCAGATGACGGATCCCAGGAGCCAGACGACGCCACTGATGACTACTACTACCCGGAGGATGCCTACTACTACGTGGAGGCCGCCGACGACCAGGAGTAGTTAGGAGGCTCCCAGGCAGGAGGCCTTGCCTTTTCGATTGTTGCTGCTTTTGTGCTAGCCTTCTTATGGCAAACTTGTCTAACTCATGTCTGTACTTAGATATTGTTGCTTCCGCTAACTCTTGTGTATTCAAGCTTATGTATTCGAGCCCTCGAGGCCCCTGGCTTGTAATATAAAGCTTGTATTATTTTAATTCGTGTCTAGAGTTGTGTTGTGATATCTTCCCGTGAGTCCTTGATCTTGCTCGTACACATTTGCGTGTATGATTAGTGTACGATTGAATCAAGGGTGTCACAAGTTGGTATCAGAGTCGACTGCCTGTAGGTATCCCCCTTTCCAACTCCTTGGACGAAGTCGAGTCTAGTCACTACAAAAACTTTTACTAACATGGTTGTGTGGCTTACGAGCCCACGTCGCCATTGGGTGGTATTAGGATCTTTTATTCCTCGTCTATACTCCGGGACTCTGATCTCTCTTCCTTTCGGGTTAAATGATTTTGCTAACTCTAACATTAGGATCTCGTAACTACTTCCTCCCAGAGAGCCCCTTATTTCAGATGATCGCCTACTGCATCAGAAGATTCCGAAGATACTCTATGATATTCTCCTGAGACTTTGTGCGTGTTGCCTTTGCAATTCCCTACCACCGAAATATCCTTATGGATAACTACACACACTTGCCAATATTACATTCTATCCCATTGATCTTGTTATTACAAGATGCCCTGAACTGCTCTCCTTTGTTCCGAGAATCCTTTGAGCTTACTGCCTTGCAGTTCCTTGTCACCTGAATACCCCTACGGATAAGTTTGTGCACCTACCGAGTATCCGCTCACCCTCAGTTGATTCATGTACTTCACGAAAGTCTTCGTAATACCATTCGTTCTTGTGAAAATCCTCAACAGCCTATTGTTCTTGAATTTCTTGCTTGCTTGCATTATGGTTAATACCATAAGTCTAGTAATCTTATTGTCATCCTTTGCCTTTGTCATTTTGAGTCCGTTGATACAATATGTTGCGAATGCTCGCAATCCTCAATCAGATCCTAGAATTCAACCTTCCAACACAGACGTCATTTTAACATGTGCTGGGTCTCGACCAATCAAATCGCCATCGAGTGTACCCCTAAGGCTATTCTACCTATCCCTCCCTAATCAGAGCATTGCTTCTAATCCCTTGTTTTGGAAATCATAATTCCTTTGAAATTGAGCTTTGAGTTAGTCAGTTGTTTCTATAATCTGGTCTCCTTGCATTGTTTTACCTTAGGTTGAATACTGATGCTCACATGAAATCCCTTGTGGACCACCAGACCCCCTTTTTCGGATTTTATCCGACAACATCCTGCATATTCAATAAGCTTGTGAGCCTTTCCTCGGATACATAATGCTTTTGGAAAATAGTATCCTCTGCTTTCTCAAGCATACTCTACTACCGAGCTTGTGTTATTTATTCTCGAAATTTAGGATATATGTTCCTAAGATACCCCGATGGGTTGAACCTATGCCTTCCCTAATCTGTGTGAACTCGAAAGTTATGCGGGTTATACGCTACTGGCTTTTCGTCAGATAAAATTTCAATACTACAACTTCATCAAGAGTGAGAAGTAAAATGAAAGGTTATGCATTATAGAAGTGGGAGTCGCCCCTGAACCTTTGTGTTCATGCCCACGGACACGGTGTGGAACTTATCATGAAAGCTTCTTGCAAGGATATTTAATCATTTGAATAATTCTTTAGGTATCGTAAATTGGATCCCTTGCAGTTATGGTCTCGACCATATTTCCTCCTTGATCTCATTCACTGGGTAAGTTAAAATTACTTATCCTCTGCAAATCATTTCCCCCGTCCAACCTCTACTTCGATTTACCTTCTGGCATTACACCTAGTACTTGATACTGGGACACTTTATACCCCATCACATCATTCCTAGCCTGATCAGCTATCTTTTATCATGACAACTTTCTAACTGTGCTACCTGGTCCTTATGCCCGGAGCGGCTTCCAATGATGAGCTAAGCTTACATCGATCTTCCTCACCTTATCATTTCACCTCGAACAACAAGCTTGACTTTGAGCTTGTGTCGAATCCGTGGTTCTCATAGCCTTTCACTTCATACTCCCTTTTCTGCTCAAGGGCATCTTCATAGAGTCTCTCGACAAACTTTGTCTTGATCACCATCACACTTTGGCTTCTTCAGAGATGTCAATTGAATTCATGGCTAGAAACACCATCTTTGCCTCTCGATGATTTGTGTCAGCATCAACAACACTCTTGTCTTCCCCCCAACACAAAATTGATCATATTAATTTTGGGGATACATCCCTTTTGACATGTCGATGGATTGCTACTGAGCCCGTCGGCCACACCCTCATCTTTCCCTGCTAAAATTGTATGACTTATTTTCTAAGTTGTTTCCGATGGATCCTTGGTGTATCCAAAGTCCGACCTTTGTTTGAAACCAAGTCAATGCTATCTCGAAGCATGTCTGTGGTAATCCAATCTCCAATAAGAACATTTGAAGCACGATACTAAATCTTCTTTATCAATTATCCAAACACCGTTGTATGGGTAACGTCATGAAATTTCTTTCCCCTTACATAAATGGTTTTATACTTCTATCCTGTCATGGATATCATGCTCTGATTGTCCTTGGGAAGGATATGCCCCTGAAATATGTGTTTAAACACATTTTCCTTTCCATTGTTCTGTTTAATCTGACAATTACATTTTCCTTTCCATTGGTTTGTTTAAACCTTATTGTGATCTATATTATATAAGGAGCAATACTTCCCTGCTTATGTAAACACCTCATTGTATCACTCTGTCAGTAAGACCCTGTTACTATTGTTGATGACATTCCGGTAGCCACCGATGGACGAGAACTTTGCCTAATGGCCCGCCTCGTTCAACGAGCAGGATAATGGTTCCCTTCGTCCCTCGCCCTTGGTACCAACGTTGTTGCCGACATAACTGACAGGCTACCCTCTGACATGCCTTGCTATCATAACCATGGAAGATGTCAGCACCCTTCTACTTTTAATCCACATGGTGGGCCCATAAACCATAATTCCACAGGATCGAAACCTGACTCTCCTGTATATCCTTTATTCCGAAGTATCATTTGCTCTTGGCCTTGAGTGTTGTCACCAGCCACCGTCCGAGAGATGATCTACTCCCGATGCTCTAAACCCCCCTTCTCACACTCTGTTCAGGTATCGATCGTTTGTCCATTCGCTTGAAACTTCCTATTGTACCTTCACATTTTGCTCTCGATGTTTTATTAAGTTTCAACTCGAGAGATACTTCTGCCACATTCCCTGAATTGTTCACCAGATAGTTAACCCTATAAGGGTCAGTTCTCCCGAAGTTACTCTTTACTTCCGCACTTAAATCTCGGGACGAGATTTCTTGTAGTGGAGGAGAATTGTGATGCCCGGATAATCAAGCTACAGTAACCTCTACTAATGATGCCACATCACCTCGAATTACTGTTGCTAATCCCCCGTTAGTTCGAAGACGATTCAAATTAAAATTCAAAATCAAGTCAATCGGTAAAAGTTTTGAAACATTAAAACTGAAATGTTCATCATGTGGCAAATAATCCCTAACTAGTTTTGGTGGTGGAACCAACCTTTTCCAAAGTGTTTAAATGCCCTAAACTAATTAAAAATTGTGGCTAAAATAATAATTTAATTGCTTTTGAGTATATAAAAATATTAAACTAAATTATTTTGGGTCCCAACTAGGTTTGGCAGTGGCCTATTTTGATGGTACTAATTTAGGTGCTAACTTGTATTTTAAAGAAACTAAACTAACAAAAACAAAAAAACAAAAAAGAAAAAGAAACAAAGCCCCCCCCACTGCTGGGCTGTGGCCCAGCTGGCCACCAGGCCACAACCAGCCCAGCCGTCCCTCCATAACCCCCTCACCCGTAACCCTAGCCCAACCACCCCCACACGATCCCCCCCCACTCTCCCTCGTCTGCCCCCACCTCTCGATCCCGATCTAGATCGGGAAGGGGGGATCGAACCCAGCTCCGCCCCCTTGGCCCTTCGCCGTCCACCGTCGCCCGGAGCGCAGCCTCGACCACGCCGCCCCGCCTCTGGCGCCGCTAGACCGCATCGCCAACGCCAGAGCGCCACCCCCACCGGACCTCGCCGTCGTCCTCCCCTGCATCGCGACGTCCCCGGCTTCCTCCCCGCGCTCCATTGCCCTTTCCCTGCACCCCGCCGTGAGCTCCCCTCTCCTCCTCTCTCCCTCGCACGCTCGCGGCCTGCTCACCGCGGCTCCGCTGGCCACCGCTGCGTCCGGCGCTCGCCCGCCACTGTTGCTGCTCGCGACCACCTGCGCCCGCCCGCGCGTTGCGCTTGCTGCCTGCCCACGCGCCGGGCTCGCGCCCACCAGCTTGCACGTGCTCCGGCCGCAGCCGCGCCCGCGCCTCCCCCGCCATGCTACGTCGTGCTGCTCTGCTGCCGTGGCTCTGCTCCGCTCCACCAGCGCCGACGCCGCCCGTGAAGCCGCCCGCCTGCGCCGCGCCTAGCGCCGCCGATCGTCTGCGCTGCCGCCTCCCTCGACCGCAGCCTTCGCCTGCTGGCCTCACCTTCCCTGCCCTGCCGTGGCCACAGGCCAGCCCGCGCGCTGCTGCCGCTGTTCGCCGGCCGCGCCCGCGCTGCCGCCTACTCCCTTCGGCCTCCCCTGTACGCCCGCTCCGTTACCCCTGCGGTCGCCGCCGCACCTGCCGTCCCGCCCCGCCGTGGCCTCGTCGGCGCCGCGCCGGCGCCCGCACCCACGTCCCCCCGATTCAGGAGGTTACGCCCGCCCAGATGCGCCCCTGCAACCGATCCGCTAGGGCCCCCGGGGCCAATGACAAGTGGGGCTCAGCCTAGAATGTATTTTCAAAAGTTTTTTTAAATTAATTAATTAATTAATTAATTAATCCTGTTAATTAATCTAATTAAGCCTAATTAATTAACCTAATCACTTTAATTAAATTAACTAATCTTGTTTAATTAACTAAGTCAATGACCAGTGGGACCCACATGTCATTTGACTTGGTCAACTGACTGCCGACGTCATGCTAACGTCATGATGACGTCAGCAAACACTTTTCTGGATAATGTTGATTAAATTAATTAAATAAATCCTAAAAATGATTTTAATCTTTTAAAATTAATATAAAATAAACTGTAGCTCGGATGGAAAAACTTTGTACATGAAAGTTGCTCAGAACGACGAGACGAACCTGGATACGCAGCCCGTTCATCCGCCACGTGTCCCGAGCATAGCGAACACGTAACTTTCCCCCTCCGGTTCTACTGTCCAAAAACGCGAAACACCGGGGATACCTTCCCGGATGTTTCCCCCCTTCGCCGGTATCACCTCCTACCGCGTTATGTCACACCCGGCACATCTTATTGCCTTGTTATGCTTTGTGGTGCTATGTTTGCTTTATATTTACTGTTTCTTCCCCCTCTTCTCTCCGGTAGACCCCGAGACCGATGCTGCCCTTGTGACCGACTACGTCGACGACGACCCCCCTCCTTGCCAGAGCAACCAGGCAAGCAAACCCCCCTTGAGCATTCCGATATCGCCCATTTCTTTCCCTCTCATGCTTGCATTAGAACTGCTACTGCTTTCTGTATGATCCTACTCTGATGCATAGCCTGTTGTTGTTACTTGCTTTCATACCTTACCTACTTATCCTAAACTGCTTAGTATAGGTTGGTTAGAGATCCATCAGTGACCCCACCTTGTCCCAGTTGCCCTGCTTTATGTTCGTTGACTCGATCAACGTGATCGACGTCCAGGCCCCGACACCGCACATCACTTTCCCCTTTTGTTGCTCGACTCTTCAGAGTTACCGTCGAGTGCCGAGGGTGGAACCTCATACATCACTCCTGATGAGATCTCTGTAGTGTAGCTATACGGTCGAGGTCATCTGTAACGCCCCGAGACCGTTGCGCCAGGTGTCGTCCAGTTATTCGCTGTTGTTGCCATGTCATTCGCTTGCGTGTTGCATCTTGTCATGTCATCATGTGCATTGCATCATCATGTTTTCAAAACTTGCATTCGTCCGGGTCTTCCAGTTCCGTCCGTCGTCCGTTCTGAGCTCAGACACACTTGCACGCGCCCGCGGCATGTCCGAAATAGTATTTTTATAAGTGGCCGGAAAATGTTCTCGGAATGGGTTGAAAGTTGGCATGCGGTATTGTTTTGTTGTCAGTAGACCGCCTACCAAGTTTTATCGCATTCGGAGTCCGTTTGATGCCCCAACGGATAAATATAGCGGCAATAGTAGCCGGTCTAACGTCGGACGTTTTCGGTCTTCGAAACAGTCGCCGGGCCTCCCTCTCTTCTCTTCTCTTAGTTCGAGACCGTTTACACAGCCCACTACCTACCGCCAGGTCCAACCTAACCTCTCTCGTCAGCCCGCGGCCCTCCTCGCGCGCGCGTCCGAGAATTGTCCCGGACTCGACCCGAGCAGTCATCACCGTCGTGTCCGGATCATCCCCAAACATCTACAAAACATCCTCATTTTCTTATTTGGACTCCCAACCTATATTTTCTCGACCGCCTGATCGCTATCGGAGGATCCAAATCATCCCCTTTTGTGTGTGTGTATATATATATATATATATATATATAAACTCTAGTCCAACCCTAAAAACTAGGGATCTTGTCCCATCCTCCGCCGCTGCCAGCCCACTGTCTCCTCCTCCTTGGGATCCCCTCCCGATCCAAAAAACCACCATCGCCACTGCCCCTCCTCAGATTTCCACGCCCAACCAATCGCCGCTACCCTCTCCCTTGTTTTTCCTCACCAGCAACAGCATGAGGCAGCGCTTCCCCTCGTCTCTCTCCACGCCCGTGGCCGAGCAGGAGCGCTCGGCCTCATCTCGTCGCCCCGTGCCAGTGCTCCAAGGTCGGCTTTGTGCAGCTCCTCGTCGCCTCTCTTATTCCCCGCTGCTCTCTCTCTCTCTCTCTGTAACATCTCTGGCGCCCGAGGCCCCCTGCTCCCTGCATCTCCCTCGTTGCTACCGAGGAAGACCCCACCGCCGTGGATGCCCTGAGACACCTCGTCGCCGTCTTAACCAGCGCCGCCGCTAGCGACCTCAACCACCACCACCGAAGCCGCCAGGACCAGCCTCGTCCCTCTCCCTCCCTTCGTTATCCTCCTCCCGTCGTCTCTATCTCTAAGTGCTCTCTCTCTCTCTCTCTCAGGTGCCTGCTATCGCCGCCCAGGGAGTTCGCCATTGACCCCGCCTTCGCCAGATCCGGCCGGGATCCACCGGATCCAGGGCCCTGCGAACCATTCCCGGCCTCATCAGCGTCACCGGACCCAGTCGTTGTCGGAGCTTCGTCGCGCCACTGCCTCCCCTGCGTCCAGTCGAGGACGAACACACGCCCCTCCCGTTGACCGCGACGCACAGGCCCATCGCTCCCCTACTTCCGTTCGACAGGCCCATGGCCACCTCTTCCTGCAGCCCATAGAGCAGGCCCAGCTTGCTTCCCCTCCAGATCCGACCTGGGCTTGGCCCAAAGTGAGCAACCCTCACCCAGCCAGTTTGGGCCCATGTTGTACTTTTTCCCCTGAATGATTTGTCCATTTATCCAGCGAATTACTGTTTTACAGAAAAGTCCCTGCTGTTCATGCATATAATAACTTAATAACCGTGCGTCATATTAAAATGATTTATATATGAAACTTGCTCAGAATTTTGTGTAGGTTAATAATATACCACTTTCAATCATGTTTGAAATGTTTGAAATGTTTTTTGTTTAAATGTGCTTAAATGCCATTCTAAAATGCTTTATTTCATAACTAATTAATCGTAGCTCCAAATTAAATAAATTATATATGTAAATGGGGTAGAAAAATGCCTAGTTTAACATGGTGACCTTACTTTGCATGTTTAATAACTCTAAAATTATGTTTAGGGCAGAACAGTACCATAACCAAAATATGCTCATGAGGACTTTCTGGATTTGTTGTTTGTTGTTTCCGGCCTCATTTAAACTTGCCTAGTTAGGTAGTTTTCGTTTGCTTCACCCTCTTGCCATGCTAACAACATTTAATCTTGTTGGGTACATAAACGAGAGAGAACTAAATAAGTCATGTGGTGTTTTCTTCAATATGCAACTCCGTTGCATAATGAGCTCCACTTAATTTGTAGGATTGTTTGTGCGTTTTGCCATGTCATGCTTCATTAAATCGGACATGCATCATACTTGATTGTGCATCATGCCATGATTATGTGGTGGTTGTTTACTATGTTGTTTGCTTCTTTCCGGTGTTGTTTCTTCGGTTGGTTCCGATAATGTCGCGTTTGTGAGGATTCGTTCGCCTTCGTCCGTTTATCTCCTTCATGGACTCGTTCTTCTTCCTTGCGGGATTTCAGGCAAGATGATCATACCCTCGAAATCACTTCTATCTTTGCTTGCTAGTTGCTCGCTCTTTTGCTATGCCTATGTTGCGATACCTACCACTTGCTTCTCATGCCTCCTATATTGTTGAGCCAAGCCTCTAACCCACCTTGTCCTAGCAAACCGTTGTTTGGCTAAGTTACTGCTTTGCTCAGCCCCTCTTATAGCGTTGTTAGTTGCAGGTGAAGATTGAAGTTTGTTCCTTGTTGGAACATGGAGAACTTGTTCCTTGTTGGAACATGTTTACTTGTTGGGATATCACAATATCTCTTATTTAATTAATGCATCTATATACTTTGTAAAGGGTGGAAGGCTCGGCCTTATGCCTGGTGTTTTGTTCCACTCTTGCCGCCCTAGTTTCCGTCATATCGGTGTTATGTTCCCGGATTTTGCGTTCCTTACGCGGTTGGGTTATAATGGGAACCCCTTGACAGTTCACCTTGAATAAAACTCCTCCAGCAAGGCCCAACATTGGTTTTACCATTTGCCACCTAGCCTTTTTTTTCTTTCCCTTGGGTCGGCCAGCCCAAGGGTCATCTTATTTTAACCCCTCGGGCCAGTGCTTCTCTAAGTGTTGGTCCAACCCAGAGCACCGTGCAGGGCCATCCCTTGGCAACTTGGGTTATGTCGGCTCCTATATGCTTAGCTTATCCGGTGTGCCCTGAGAACGAGATATGTGCAACTCCTATCGGAATTTGTCAGCACAGCGGGTGGTCTTGCTGGACTTGTTTTACCATTGTCGAGGATGTCTTGTAACCGGGATTCCGAGTCTGATCGGGTCTTCCCGCTAGAAGGAATATCTTTCATTGACCGTGAGAGCTTGTGATGGGCTAAGTTGGGACACCCCTGCAGGGATTTGAACTTTCGAAAGCCATGCCCGCGGTTATGGGCAGAGGGGAATTTGTTAATGTTCGGTTGTAGAAAACCTGAAGTTGACCTTAATTAAAATACATCAACCGCGTGTGTAACCGTGATGGTCTCTTCTCGGCGGAGTCCGGGAAGTGAACACGGTGTTGGATTAATGCTTGACGTAGGTTGTTATAGGATCACTTCTTGATCATAATTTTTCGCTCGTGCCTTGCCTTCTCTTCTCGCTCTCATTTGCGTATGTTAGCCACCATACATACTAGTCGCTTGCTGCAGCTCCACCTCATACCTTTACCTTACCTGTAAGCTTAAGTAGTCTTGATCGCGAGGGTGTGAGATTGCTGAGTCCCCGTGACTCACAGATACTTCCAAAACCAGTTTGCAGGTGCCGATGTTGCCGAGCAGGTGACGCAACCAAGCCAAGGAGGAGCTCGATGAAGATCTTGTCTGTTGTATTGTTTCATCCTAGTTGATTAGTAGTGGAGCCCAGTCAGGACGATCGGGGATCTGTGTAGCATTTGGGGTAGTCTTATTTTATTTTGGTTCCGTAGTCTAACCTTGATTGTATTTGGATGAATGTAATGCTTTATTCATGTATTGTGTGAAGTGGCGATTGTAAGCCAACTATGTTACTCTTTCGCTTATGTATTACATGGGTTGTGTGAAGATTACCTCACTTGCGACATTGCTTTCAATGCGGTTATGCCTCTAAGTCGTGCTTCGACACATGGGAGATATAGCCGCATCGAGGGCGTTACAAGTTGGTATCAGAGCCTTCCCTGACCTTAGGAGCCCCATTGCTTGATCGTTTTTAGCAGTCGTTGTTGAGTCTAGAAAAATGTTTTGAGTCATTTAGGAATTATATATCGGAGAGTTTAGGAATTCGTTTTACTCCCCAGTCCCTTCATCGCTCTGGTAAGGCATCCTGACGTAGAGTTTTGACTCTTCTCTTCTCAAATTTCACTAAATATTTTTAGGATCATGCGGGTATCTTGGAATCGTTCTGATGGATTTGTGATGAGAACATTGTTCTTGGTGCCTCCTGTAATTTAGGGGTTGTGCCAGTGTCCCGGGGAGTTGAGCTCCGAGGTGTTGTCGTCACAATTTTATCGTTGCAGTTCTGGAATAGCTGAGTTTAGTTCGCCGACATCGAAAATCTCTTTTATGCAGTTGTTGGTGAGATAACCTCGACGCCACCCAGTACTGGGGCGGGAGTTCGGGAGTATTGCCATAACTCGTATAACGGATGCTTTTCGAAGGTTGAGGTAGATGATTTCCGAAGGTTTCTTGGTTATGTGTTGAAGGATGGATACAACTGGATGTAGGATTTGCTAGTTTTGGGTGAGATATTATGCTTCCCCTGTATCCCCAACACCTGATTGCATAGCCGGAAAGTTTCGGGAGTTTATGAGTGGGAATCCAAGTAGCTCTTAGGATATCTTTCCGACAGATGTATGATATGAAATTGGGGTTCGATGTCTAGTGGTCCGCCTATTCACGGTTGGTTTTACAGTGGTCTCATTGTGTCTTAAAGAGTCCTTGGCTATGCCGACTCGGGGACGCTTCGTATGTCATGTGCACTGCCTTGTACATGACGGTGCTGTACGATCGAGCCCGTGTAGGCCCCACCACGAAAACTTCGGACGAAATCTCTATCATATGTTTGTTCCGGCTTATTCTGCAAGCCAATCCTTTGTTTTTGTTTTGAGTTGTGGTATTCGAGTTGCTTCGAAGTCGAATGTTGATTCCATCCCTTGTCTAAGTGGTGTTCTCATATTCCTATGTGAATACTAATCCTTTTTGATCATCGAGATTGTCTTTCCAATCCTTTTCAACCGGCGTGTTTTCTCTTCAAGTGGATCCGATCATTTAAACATCCGCTAGATCAAGTATCAGTCCTTCTCAACGGTGTTTGTTTCATCCGTCTCCAAGTTGCCTTTGTTTTTCCCGCCCACCCACCCTTTTTCTTCAAGGAATCCGATGTTTTAATCAAGTATCCTTTATATTCTCGTGAAGTCTCTCCATTCCTTTTCCGTCAATGTTCTTATCCGGTGATTCTCAGGAAGATTCTAATGGAGCTTCAAGTTCGTCATTCTTCATTCTTTTCATCTCTAGTGGTTTCAAGTCAAGCTTTGTTTATCATACCCTTTCCTCGTTTCAATGTTTTCTCATGCCGGTGCAATTCTTAATCATTCACCTCTCGCTATTCAATTGTTCTGGAGTGCTGAAGATATCTCATAAGGATCATCTTGTCATTCAAGATCCGTTAATCCTATTTTGAGGATGTTTATCTCATTCAAGCCTTTTAATTCAACCATTGCATTCTCTCTTTTAAATTGTTCTACGGTGTTTCTTTTGAGTGGGCCCTAACCCACAGGTCTTGTTCCAGGATCTTACCTGACTCTTCTTATTCTCCCGGAGTTAGTCTCAAATTCATTTCAAAGTTTGACGTAAGAATGATTTGACATCAGTCAAATGTCTTTCTCCAAGATTTTCCAAATTCTTTTCATCGTTGGCTCAATCTCTTCGCTTTTGATTCTTCCGGAGTGCCTCTACAATTATTGGTGGTGTTCCTCGCCGTCATTCTCGGATTTGAAGACCGAAGAAGAATTTTCTATCAATCTTGCTCCATTCTCTCAAGGATCCATGGCTCTAGCTTCGTGTCATCCTCTCATAATTGTTTTCGATTGTGAGATATTCTTTTCATCCATCCGAAGCATTTCAGGAGTCTTTCTAGTTTAATTCTCCGGAGCCCATCATTTCAAAAGATTTATTCATTCTCAGCTTTCTGTTATCATTCTCTAATCTTACCGGTGCATCGTTCAAGTGATCTCTAATCAGTTCACGATCTCTTCGTTCTCATGGATCTAAATTCTCTCAAGCATCTTTGTTTATTTGCTAATCCTTCCCGGTGTTTCTTCATGTTTTATTCGTTCTTTTTCAATTCTTACGGTGGTTCGTTCAAGAGTTCTCGTCATTCGTTTATCTTATCTATTTATTCGTTGCTTCAATCATACCGGTGGTTCGTTGAAGACCTTTCCAAGTTGACGCTATATCTATCTTAAATCCTTTCTACGAGAATAAGTTGTATGCAATCCATTGCTTGTCATCAATTTGAATTGGTTAAGGATAAGCATAATGTAATTCTTATTCTTGTGTCATCGAGTTGATTCAATTCCTTATTCCGGAGTGGTTCATCATACATATTCTTGGTTTCAAGTGCTCATCTTTCTTTCCCGGAGTTCCAAGCTCTTGCAATTATGTTATCACGGAGATCTATGTAAATCTTTACAAGGTTCCACCTTGTGTTTTCAACTACCCTTTCTTTCCGTTTGATCATTCTTTTGTTTAACGGAGTTCTTCATGGAGGTTCTACATGATGGTTCTTCAAGGATTTAACTCCTTCTCGAAGGGTTCATCAAGATTCTTTTCAGAGGAGCTCAAGCATTCTTCTTCTTGTAATCCGGAGTGCATTTTTTCTTCCGTACCATTGGAGGTGGTATTACGTCATTCTTGATAATTTGAGTTCATGTTCCATGATTCACATGTTGTTAAGAATGAGATACTTTAAATCCATCAATCTTGTCATTGGAGTTATCTTGGGTTATATTTCACCTAAAGCCTTCCCTAAGGATTGTTGCTATTATGGTGATTATAAATGACCCAAGTTCTTCATTTATCCTCCCGGTGAAATAAGTTTCTCGTCTCCTTGTTGATATCAATCCAATTTATTATTTTTCGTTAGTGGCAGAATTTCACCTCATAGCTTTGAGATATTTTCTATAAGTCCACTACAACGTTGTTCTTTTCGTTGTTGGTTTTCCAACAACTCCGTTCAACCCTTCTCCTAAAGATGTCTTGTCGAGCTCTTTTGTGGCAGATTTTGGCATTTTCTTCTCCATTCTCCTATTTCAATGATCTAACTTCTATTCTTTTCTTCCTGAGACATTGTGTTGTTTCATCTTTTCGTTTTGTCAGGATCATGTTATTTTCTTGGTTTATCCATTTAACCGGAGTGTTGTGTCCCTTTTCTCAAGCCCTTTCATTTTATCAAGTTTTTCATCTCTTTTAAACTGGAGTGCTGCCCGAATTTGTTCTTCCTTATTACTCTTCCCTACCGGAGTGCTTTCAACTTTGTTCTTCTTTGTTGCTTTCTTTATTTCAATTGTTCAACATCTCAAGGTTCCTTGGTTTCACTCGTTTGTCAAAGAAGCAACTTAGTTTTCCCTATTCTCTTTTTTTTCCGTTGTCCCTCCGGTGCCATTCTAGATCTCGGGACGAGATCCTCTCGTAGTGGTGGAGTGTTGTAACGCCCCGAGACCGTTGCGCCAGGTGTTGTCCAGTTATTCGCTGTTGTTGCCATGTCATTCGCTTGCGTGTCGCATCTTGTCATGTCATCATGTGCATTGCATCATCATGTTTTCAAAACTTGCATTCGTCCGGGTCTTCCAGTTCCGTCCGTTGTCCGTTCTGAGCTCAGACACACTTGCACGCGCCCGCGACATGTCCGAAATAGTATTTTTATGAGTGGCCGGAAAATGTTCTCGGAATGGGTTGAAAGTTGGCATGCAGTGTTCTTTTGTTGTCAGTAGACCGCCTGCCAAGTTTCATCGCATTCGGAGTCCGTTTGATGCCCCAACGGATAAATATAGCGGAAATAGTAGCCGGTCTAACGTCGGACGTTTTCGGTCTCCGGAAACAGTTGCCGGGCCTCCCTCTCTTCTCTTCTCTCAGTTCGAGACCATCTACACAGCCCACTACCTACCGCCAGGTTCAACCTAACCTCTCTCGTCAGCCCGCGGCCCTCCTCGTGCGCGCGTCCGAGAATTGTCCCGGACCCGACCCGAGCAGTCGTCACCGTCGTGTCCGGATCATCCCACATCTACAAAACGTCACCGTTTTCTTATTTGGACTCCCTACCTATATTTTCTCGACCGCCTGATCACTATCGGAGGATCCAAATCATCCCCTTTTGTGTGTGTATATATATATATAAACTCTAGTCCAACCCTAAAAACTAGGGATCTTGTCCCATCCTCCGCCGCCGCCAGCCCACTGTCTCCTCCTCCTTGGGATCCCCTCCCGATACAAAAAACCACCATCGCCACTGCTCCTCCTCAGATTTCCACGCCCAACCAATCGCCGCTACCCTCTCCCTTGTTTTTCCTCACCAGCAACAACATGAGGCAACGCTTCCCCTCGTCTCTCTCCACGCCCGTGGCCGAGCAGGAGCGCTCGGCCTCATCTCGTCGCCCCGGGCCAGTGCTCCAAGGCCGGCTTTGTGCAGCTCCTCGTCGCCTCTCTTATTCCCCGCTGCTCGCTCTCCCTCTCTCTGTAACATCTCTGGCACCCGAGGCCCCCCGCTCCCTGCATCTCCCTCGTCGCTGCCGAGGAAGACCCCGCCGCCGTGGATGCCCTGAGATGCCTCGTCACCGTCTTAACCAGCGCCGCCGCTAGCGACCTCAACCACCACCACCGAAGCCGCCAGGACCAGCCTCGTCCCTCTCCCTCCCTTCGTTCTCCTCCCCCCGTCATCTCTCTCTCTCTCTCTAAGTGCTCTCTCTCTCTCAGGTGCCCGCTGTCGCCGCCCAGGGAGTTCGCCATTGACCCCGCCTTCGCCAGATCCGACCGGGATCCACCGGGTCCAGGGCCCTGCGAACCGTTCCCGGCCTCACCAGCGTCACCGGACCCCGTCGTCGCCGGAGCCTCGTCGCGCCACCGCCTTCCCTGCGTCCAGTCGAGGACGAACACATGCCCCTCCCGTTAACCGCGACGCACAGTCCCAGCGCTCCCTGCTTCCGTTGGACAGGCCCATGGCCACCTCTTCCTGCAGCCCACAGAGCAGGCCCAGCTTGCTTCCCCTCCAGATCCGACCTGGGCTTGGCCCAAAGTGAGCAACCCTCACCCAGCCAGTTTGGGCCCATGTTGTATTTTTTTCCCCTGAACGATTTGTCCATTTATCCAGCGAATTACTGTTTTACAGAAAAGTCCCGACTGTTCATGCATATAATAACTTAATAACCGTGCGTCATATTAAAATGATTTATATATGAAACTTGCTCAGAATTTTGTGTGGGTTAATAATATGCCACTTTCAATCATGTTTGAAATGTTTAAAATTTTGTTTGTTTAAATGTGCTTAAATGCCATGCTAAAATGCTTTATTTCATAACTAATTAACCGTAGCTCCGAATTAAATAAATTATATATGTAAATGGGGTAGAAAAATGCCTAGTTTAACATGGTGACCTTACTTCGCATGTTTAATAACTCTAAAATTATGTTTAGGGCAGAACAGTACCATAACCAAAATATGCTCATGAGGAGTTTCTGGATTTGTTGTTTGTTGTTTCCGGCCTCATTTAAACTTGCCTAGTTAGGTAGTTTTCATTTGCTTCACCCTCTTGCCATGCTAACAACATTTAATCTTGTTGGGTACATAAACGTGAGAGAACTAAATAAGTCATGTGGTGTTTTCTTCAATATGTAACTCCGTTGCATAATGAGCTCCACTTAATTTGTAGGATTGTTTGTGCGTTTTGCCATGTCATGCTTCATTAAATCGGACATGCATCATACTTGATTGTGCATCATGCCATGATTATGTGGTGGTTGTTTACTATGTTGTTTGCTTCTTTCCGGTGTTGTTTCTTCGGTTGGTTCCGATAACGTCGCGTTTGTGAGGACTCGTTCACCTTCGTCCATTTGTCTCCTTCATGGACTCGTTCTTCTTCCTTGCGGGATTTCAGGCAAGATGATCATACCCTCGAAATCACTTCTATCTTTGCTTGCTAGTTGCTCGCTCTTTTGCTATGCCTATGCTGCGATACCTACCACTTGCTTCTCATGCCTCCTATATTGTTGAGCCAAGCCTCTAACCCACCTTGTCCTAGCAAACCGTTGTTTGGCTAAGTTACCGCTTTGCTCAGCCCCTCTTATAGCGTTGTTAGTTGCAGGTGAAGATTGAAGTTTGTTCCTTGTTGGAACATGGAGAACTTGTTCCTTGTTGGAACATGTTTACTTGTTGGGATATCACAATATCTCTTATTTAATTAATGCATCTATATACTTGGTAAAGGGTGGAAGGCTCGGCCTTATGCCTGGTGTTTTGTTCCACTCTTGCCGCCCTAGTTTTCGTCATATCGGTGTTATGTTCCCGGATTTTGCGTTCCTTACGTTGTTGGGTTATAATGGGAACCCCTTGACAGTTCGCCTTGAATAAAACTCCTCCAGCAAGGCCCAACATTGGTTTTACCATTTTCCACCTAGCCTTTTTTTCTTTCCCTTGGGTTGGCCAACCCAAGGGTCATCTTATTTTAACCCCCCCGGGCCAGTGCTTCTCTAAGTGTTGGTCCAACCCAGAGCACCGTGCAGGGCCATCCCTTGGCAACTTGGGTTACGTCGGCTCCTGTACGCTTAGCTTATCCGGTGTGCCCTGAGAACTAGATATGTGCAGCTCCTATCGGGATTTGTCGGCACAGCGGGTGGTCTTGCTGGACTTGTTTTACCATTGTCGAGGATGTCTTGTAACCAGGATTCCGAGTCTGATCGGGTCTTCCTGCTAGAAGGAATATCCTTCGTTGACCGTGAGAGCTTGTGATGGGCTAAGTTGGGACACCCCTGCAGGGATTTGAACTTTCGAAAGCCGTGCCCGCGGTTATGGGCAGAGGGGAATTTGTTAATGTCCGGTTGTAGAAAACCTGAAGTTGACCTTAATTAAAATACATCAACCGCGTGTGTAACCGTGATGGTCTCTTCTCGGCGGAGTCCGGGAAGTGAACACGGTGTTGGAGTAATGCTTGGCGTAGGTTGTTATAGGATCACTTCTTGATCATAGTTTTTCGCTCATGCCTTGCCTTCTCTTCTCGCTCTCATTTGCGTATGTTAGCCACCATACATACTAGTCGCTTGCTGCAGCTCCACCTCATACCTTTACCTTACCCATAAGCTTAAATAGTCTTGATCGTGAGGGTGTGAGATTGCTGAGTCCCCGTGACTCACAGATACTTCCAAAACCAGTTTGCAGGTGCCGATGTTGCCGAGCAGGTGACGCAACCAAGCCCAGGAGGAGCTCGATGAAGATCTTGTCCGTTGTATTGTTTCGTCCTAGTTGATTAGTAGTGGAGCCCAGTCGGGACGATCGGGGATCTGTGTAGCATTTGGGGTAGTCTTCTTTTATTTTGGTTCCGTAGTCGGACCTTGATTGTATTTGGATGAATGTAATGCTTTATTCATGTATTGTGTGAAGTGGCGATTGTAAGCCAACTATGTTACTCTTTCGCTTATGTATTACATGGGTTGTGTGAAGATTACCTCACTTGCGACATTGCTTTCAATGCGGTTATGCCTCTAAGTCATGCTTCGACACGTGGGAGATATAGCCGGATCGAGGGTGTTACATCATCGAGGGTGATTTCCTCCTTATCCACTTCTGTTACCGCTCTGTCGTGCAACCCCTCAAGTGTGAACCTCGAGGGTGGATCCTCTTACGTTCACCTTGATGATAACAACGAGTGGGATTCACCGGGGGTGATTCCTCGGGTTTTCCCCTTGGTGTTAGACACACAGTTACTATGGTTACTATGACTTTACCCTGAGCCATGATACTAAATACGGGTCGACCCTAAGGGGTACCCGCGCGAGCTTATTAGCGAGTGATGTGGAGTCGGGTTGACCTAGAAGGTGCCCGCGAGATACTTACGAGGCATGGCTGGGCATTCTTAGCCCTTGACACAAGTACTCGAGATGGGGCGACGGGGTCACATCGATCGTGAGTCTCTGCTCATTACCGTGCGTTCCTAATCCACTATGATTTGGATATTTGATCCGACGGGCCTCTGGCCTGATAGCACTAACCATCACGTGGGCATAGTATAGGCGTTCTGTGTCGTATATATCAGCCGAAGCTTAATAGACGTCAGCGACTGAGCAGCGCGCGCCGGGTTGGACTGCGTAAGCTCCTACCTTGTTGAAGGAGGTAGCTAGGTCTGCTCACCGGCCGCATACGCAACATGCAGGAGTTCCTAGGGAGATGGCCCATGACCCCTGGGGGCATAGGATTTAGACCGGCGTGCTGACCTCTCTATTAAGCCTAGGTCGGGTTGCGGTGTATTGTTTGGCCGAGGCCGGGCATGACCCAGGAAAGTGTGTCTAGCCGGAGTTAATCGAGCATGGTGGGTAAGTTGGTGCACCCCTGCAGGGAAGAAACATCTATCGATAGCCTGTCCTACGGTAACGGACACTTGGAGTTGTATCCCGATCGATACAACTAGAACTGGATACTTGTGATGAGAAATGGATTGTGATGAGAAACAGATGGTGATGAGAATTGGATTGTGATGATAACTGGATAGTATGGCTCTGGGATTGCTTTCTCGCAGGGAGTCGAGAAAGGATCTCTGGCCGAGGTTGATAACACTTCTACTACTTTACTTTATGCTACTCTTCTCCCTCCTGTTGTTGCAAGATGGTGGTTTCCAGAAGATGCTAGTCTTTGATAGGACTAGCTTCTCCCCCTCTTATTCTGGCATTTCTACAGCCCAGTCCACATATACAGCCTTCCTTTGATAATGTTGCATATGTAGTGTAGATCCTTGCTTGCGAGTACTTTGGATGAGTACTCGCGGTTGCTTTGCTACTTCTTTTTCCCCCATACCTGATTGTTGCGACCAAATGACGGATCCCAGGATCCAGACGACGCCACTGATGACTACTACTACCCGGAGGATGCCTACTACTACGTGGAGGCCGCCGACGACCAGGAGTAGTTAGGAGGCTCCCAGGCAGGAGGCCTTGCCTTTTCGATCGTTGATGCTTTTGTGCTAGCCTTGTTAAGGCAAACTTGTCTAACTCATGTCTGTACTCAGATATTGTTGCTTCCGCTGACTCTTGTGTATTCAAGCTTATGTATTCGAGCCCTCGAGGCCCCTGCCTTGTAATATAAAGCTTGTATTATTTTAATTTGTGTCTAGAGTTGTGTTGTGATATCTTCCCGTGAGTCCTTGATATTGCCCGTACGCATTTGCGTGTATGATTAGTGTACGATCAAATCAAGGGTGTCACACTTTCTCTGTGTCCGATTAAAACTCTGTAACCACAAGTATTGCGCGAGTGTTAGCAATTATGAAGGACTAGATGATAGTTGAGTATGTGGACTTGCTTTTTTGCTCTGACATAGACTCTTTCTGATGTTATGATAAATTGCAATTGCTTCAATGACTGAGGTTATAGTTTGTTGGTTCTCAATAAGGTTTCTGATTCATACTTTTGCATTGTGAATAGATTATCACTTGAACATAAGTAATCATATGACAATATCTATGTATGTTGCTGTTATGAGAATAATCATGATGCCGTCATGTCCGTATTTTATTTTTATCGACGCCTCTACCTCTAAACATGAGGACATATTTATCGTTATCGGCTTTCGCTTGAGGACAAGCGAGGTCTAATCTTGCAGGAGTTGATACGTCCATTTTGCATCATGCTTTTATATCGATATTTATTGCATTATGGGCTGTTATTTCACATTATGTCACAATACTTATGGCTATTCTCTCTTATTTTACAAGGTTTGCATAAGGAAGGAGAATGCCGGCAGCTGGAATTCTGGGCTGGAAAAGGAGCAAATATTAGAGACCTATTCTGCACAACTTCAAAAGTCCTGAAACTCCACGGAATACCTTATAATAAGTAATGAAAAATCCTCGCCAAAGATGAAGACCACAGGGCTACACCCTTCTCATGAGGTTGGGGGGTGCGCCCCCCTAGGGCGCGCCCCTACCTCGTGGGCCCCCTGGTGGCTCTCCGATGACCATCTTCTCCTATATGAAGTCTTTCGTCGAAAAAAAATAAGAAGCAACCTTTTGGGAGAAACTCCGCCGCCACGAGGCGGAACCTTGGCGGATCCAATCTAGAGCTCCAGCAGAGCTGTTCTGCCGGGGAAACTTCCCTCCCGGAGGGGGAAATCATCGCCATCGTCATCACCAACGCTCCTCTCATCGGGAGAGGGCAATCTCCATCAACATCTTCATCAGCACCATCTCATCTCAAAACCCTAGTTCATCTCTTGTACCCAATTCTTGTCTCCAAGTCCGGGATTGGTGCTAGTAGGTTGCTAGTAGTGTTAATTACTCCTTGTAGTTGATGCTAGTTGGTTTAATTGGTGGAAGATCATATGTTCAGATCCTTTATGCATATTATTACCCCTCTGATTATGAACATGAATATGCTTTGTGAGTAGTTACGTTTGTTCCTGAGGACAAGGGAGAAGTCTTGCTATTAGTAGTCATGCGAATTTTGTATTCGTTCGATATTTTGATGAGATGTATGTTGTCTAGTCTCTAGTGGTGTTATGTGAACGTTGACTACATAACACTTCACCATTATTTGGGCCTAGAGGAAGGCATTGGGAAGTAATAAGTAGATGATGGGTTGCTAGAGTGACATAAGCTTAAACCCTAGTTTATGCGTTGCTTCGTAAGGGGCTGATTTGGATCCATATGTTTCATGCTATGGTTAGGTTTACCTAAATACTTTTGTTGTAGTTGCGGATGCTTGAAATAGAGGTTAATCATAAGTGGGATGCTTGTTCAAGTAAGAACAGCACCCAAGCACCGGTCCACCCACATGTCAAATTATCAAAGTACCGAACGCGAATCATATGAACGTGATGAAAACTAGCTTGACGATATTCCCATGTGTCCTCGAGAGCGCTTTTCCTTATATAAGAGTTTGTCCAGGCTTGTCCTTTGCTACAAAAAAGGATTGGGCCACCTTGCTGCACTTTATTTACTTTTGTTACTTGTTGCTCGTTACAAATTATCTTATCACAAAACTATATGTTACCACTTGTTTTAGTACTTGCAGAGAATACCTTGCTGAAAACCGCTTATCATTTCCTTCTGCTCCTTGTTGGGTTCGACACTCTTACTTATCGAAAGGACTAAGATAGATCCCCTATACTTGTGGGTCATCACACTTCACCATTATTTGGGCCTAGAGGAAGGCATTGGGAAGTAATAAGTAGATGATGGGTTGCTAGAGTGACAGAAGCTTAAACCCTAGTTTATGCGTTGCTTCGTAAGGGGCTGATTTGGATCCATATGTTTCATGCTATGGTTAGGTTTACCTTAATACTTTTGTTGTAGTTGCGGATGCTTGCAATAGATGTTAATCATAAGTGGGATGCTTGTTCAAGTAAGAACAGCACCCAAGCACCGGTCCACCCACATGTCAAATTATCAAAGTACCGAACGCGAATCATCTGAACGTGATGAAAACTAGCTTGACGATATTCCCACGTGTCCTTGGGAGCGCTTTTCCTTATATAATAGTTTGTCCAGGCTTGTCCTTTGATACAAAAAGGATTGGGCCACCTTGCTGCACTTTATTTACTTTTTTTACTTGTTGCTCGTTACAAATTATCTTATCACAAAACTATCTATTACCACTTATTTTAGTACTTGCGGAGAATACCTTGCTGAAAACCGTTTATCATTTCCTTCTGCTCCTCATTGGGTTCGATACTCTTACTTATCGAAAGGACTACGATAGATCCCCTATACTTGTGGGTCATCAAGATCGTCTCTGCGAGCCATATGGATATGGAGGATAAGTCCTCAATCCAGACCCCAGGGTCTGTGGTCCCGTCGTACGCCTCTATGTTCACTGCTTTGAATCCTTCTGGGAATTCGTGGTCCAGCACCTCATCGGTGAAACATAGGGGGTGTGCGGCACCCCTGTATTTGGATGTATCATGGCGTTCGGACGGTTGTAGTATTCGGTTTTGATTTTGTGCCAGAGCACGCTTCCTAGATCCATAGATGGATCTGGTCATACTGGATTTTTGGCGCAAGTCCTCACGTAGATCGTGTGTTGACTTATGTGCAAGTTTGTTAGCCGCTCTATTGCGGTCACAAGGTGGTTGATCCGGCCGGTTGGCCATTTTATTTTTTGGCTGTGTGGGCTCTAAGGCCTCATCGTCGAATTCAGGTAATAGCTTGCGCTTTGGATAGCTCTTTGTGTGGTAACCTCCACCTTACTTTTCTTCGTTGTCGAGCACTTTGTTCCACCTGCTGTTGAGCGCATTTTGTTCTGCCTTAAGCCTTTGCTTCTGCTTCTTCAGACTCCTCGCTATGACAATAGGCCTTCTGTGGAGGTTCTCTTGCTCCAAGTGTGTTTCCGGGATGATGTGTGCATCTTCGTCCGGACTGTTTTCCTTCCCAGAGGGGGTTTGATGAGGTTTATCCTCGACGTCGCCATGTTCGGATGTCGGATATGTACTATGTTCGCCATTTGCAGCTTCATCGTGCTCTGCCGCCGGAGCAATGTGGTCGTCGTTTCCTATGGAGTCGACTGGAGTGTTTTTTTCTCTTGCGCTGTTATTGCTGTTTTTGCCGAGGCGGGATTTGGAGCGGCGCCTGCGTTGATGCTTTGTTTGCTTCTTGGAGGGGTCATCCTCCGCTGTCTCCTCCCGTTCCTCATCATCGTTTTCTTTGGGTGTATCCACCATGTATATGTCATGTGATGAAGTGGCTGTCCAGTGCCCTGTGGGCACTAGTTCCCGTTCCTCTCCCGCATCGTCGTCCATGTCGTCGATGTTTGCAGAGTCCAAATCGAGCATGTCAGTTAAATCATCGACAGAGGCTACTAAGTGGGTGGTGGGTAGGCAGCGAATTCCTTCATCGTCCGCATCCCATTCTAGCCGGACATAGTTCGGCCAAGGATCTCCCGACAAGGAGAGAGACCTAAATGAATTTAGCACGTCGCTGAAAGGTGAGTGCTGAAAGATATCCGCGGAGGTAAACTCCATGAACAGCGCCCAATCGGATTCGATAGGCATGGATGCAGGCGGCTCGGAGTCCGTGGCTGGAGACGAATCCAGTGGTTCAGCTACACAGTTCTCGTAAGGGGTGAAGTCAGTATCTGGCTCCATCGCCACTGAGAGTGCAATATCCATGGCGAGGTCTATCCCTCTGTCCTCGGATGGCATAATTTGCTTCGGATTGAAGGCCGGAGTAGTTGCAGATGTGATCTCCCAAACACTGTTCGACGACAGAGTTACGTCATGCTCGTCGTGATTGTGCGGCGCACCTGACATGGGCTCGAATCCGTCGAAGATCAAGTCTCTGCGGATGTCGGCAGTGTAGTTTAGGCTTCCGAATCTGACCTGATGGCCAGGGGCGTAGCTCTCGATCTGCTCCAGATGGACAAACGAATTGGCCCGCAGTGCGAAGCCGCCGAATACGAAGATCTTTCCGGGGAGGAAAACCTCACCCTGGACCGCATTGTTAACGATGATCGAAGGAGCCATCGAGCCTTATGGTGACAGCACAGTGGAACTCTCAATGAAAGCACCAATGTCAGTGTCAAAACCGGTGGATCTCGGGTAGGGGGTCCCGAACTGTGCGTCTAAGGCGGATGGTAACAGGAGGCAGGGGACACGATGTTTACCTAGGTTCGGGCCCTCTTGATGGAGGTAATACCCTACGTCCTGCTTGATTGATCTTGATGATATGAGTATTACAAGAGTTGATCTACCGCGAGATCGAAGAGGCTAAACCCTAGAAGCTAGCCTATGGTATGATTGTTGTTGTCCTACGGACTAAACCCTCTGGTTTATATAGACACCAGAGGGGGCTAGGGTTACACAGAGTCGGTTACAAGGGAGGAGATCTACATATCCGTATTGCCAAGCTTGCTTTCCACGCCAAGGAAAGTCCCATCCGGACACGGGACGAAGTCTTCAATCTTGTATCTTCATAATCCAACAGTCCGGCCAAAGGATATAGTCCGGCTGTCCGGAGACCCCCTAATCCAAGACTCCCTCACTCGTCCTGGGCCCAGAGAAACCGGCGTCTTGCTTTGTCCACCTCTTTGTGGAATTTCTTCGGGGCGCGCAAGACGGCGAGGGCGAAAGCTGGCAGTGTAGAGAGCACGCACCGCACCAGCACCCGCCGGCCTGCTATTGGCATGAGCCAGCCCTTCCAGCCTGCCAGTCTTGCACGGATGCGGTCGATGAGATACTGCAGGTGGACTAGCCTAGTCCTGCTGATGCATAATGGTAAGCCTAAGTATCTAATGGGGAAGCTGACGATGGAGCCGCCAAAACCCTCCAACACCTAGGTGAGGTCTACATCTTCAAAACTAATCGGAGCAGCCGATGATTTCTGCGGGTTCATGCGCAGCCCAGATGCGTCGGCGAAGTCGCTGAGGAGCTGCATGAGGAAGTCAATTTCTTGCTGCTCAGGGTTTGCAAAGATCACTGCATCATCGGCGTACAGGGTCGCTCGCAGCCTCGCCGTTCTTTCCGGAAGCGACACGATCTCGCCATCTCTTGTAGCTGATTCCAGTAGTCTGTGCAATGGGTCAATGGCGAGGATGAACAGAATTGGGGACAGGGGGTCGCCTTGCCTGAGCCCCCACTGATGCAAAATGCTTGGCCCAGGGTCTCCGTTGAGCATGCAGGAGGACGTTGCAGACGAGAGGAGGAGCGCGACCCAGTCTCGCCATCTAGAGGGAAAACCCATTTCGTGCATGAGTTCCAGGAGATATTCCCACGATAGGGTGTCGAAAGCTTTGGCAATGTCTAACTTGAGCAGAAGCAATAGTTTTCTCTTTTTCTAAAATTTTCTGACGCAGTTCTGGACGTAGAGAAAACTGTCATGGATTCCTTTCTTCCTTTGGAATGCGCTTTGTGCTGGAGGGATCAGTTGATCCAATACACCTGCAAGCCTGATGGACAGCACCTTTGTGATCAACTTAGCCACTGAATGTATCAGGCTGATGGGCCTGAAGTCACCCATTTGAATTGCACCATCCTTTTTGGGCAGCATCACGATGAGGGCACGGTTCAGCGCGCCAAAATCTCCGTCAGCCAGCTGATAGAAACTTTCAAACACAGCCATTACATCCCCCTTGATAGTTGGCCAGCATGCTCTGAAGAAAGTGTCGTTGAAGCCATCGGGGCCTGGCGCCTTCTCCGACGGGGATGCACAAATCGCTGCCCAAACCTCTGCCTCCGAGAAGGGGTTGTCGAGTCCGCCCCCAACTTGCAGCCGTGGTAGCCCCAGCTGTTGGGGAACGTTGCAGAAAACAAAAATTTTCCTACGGTTTCACCAAGATCCATCTAGGAGTTCATCTAGCAACGAGTGATTAGATGCATCTATGTACCTCGTAGATCGCGAGCGGAAGCGTTCAAAGAACGGGGATGATGGAGTCGTACTCGACGTGATTCGAATCACCGAAGATCCTAGCACCGAACGGACGGCACCTCCGCGTTCAACACACGTACGGTCAGCGTAACGTCTCCTTCTTCTTGATCCAGCAAGGGGAGAGGAGAGGTTGAGGAAGATGGCTCCAGCAGCAGCACGACGGCGTGGTGGTGATGGAGCTGCAGTACTCCGGCAGGGCTTCGCTAAGCACTATGGAGGAGGATGAGGTGTTGGAGAGGGAGAAGGAGGCAACCAAAGGCGTGGATCAAAAAGCCCTCCTTCCCCCCTTATATATAGCAGGGCCAAGGGGGGGTGCCGGCCTAGGAGATCCAATCTCCTAGGGGGCGGCGGCCAAGGGAGGTTTCCCTCCCCCCCAAGGCACATAGGGGGTGCCTTCCACTTGTGGGACTCTTCCCCTTTTGGAACCCTAGGCGCATGGGCCTCTTGGGGCTGGTGCCCTTGGCCCATGTAGGCCAAGGTGCACCCCCTACAGCCCATGTGGCCCCCCGAGGCAGGTGGCCCCACCCGGTGGGCCCCCGGGACCCTTCCGGTGGTCCCGGTACAATACCGGTGACCCCGAAACTTGTCCCGATGGCCGAAACAACACTTCCTATATATAATTCTTTACCTCCGAACCATTCCGGAACTCCTCGTGACGTCCGGGATCTCATCCGGGAATCCGAACCACATTCGGGTTACTGCATATACATATCCCTACAACCCTAGCGTCACCGGACCTTAAGTGTGTAGACCCTACGGGTTCGGGAGACAGGCAGACATGACCGAGACGGCTCTCCGGTCAATAACCAACAGCAGGATCTGGATACCCATGTTGGCTCCCACATGCTCCATGATGATCTCATTGGATGAACCACGATGTCGAGGATTCAAGCAACCCCGTATGCAATTCCCTTTGTCAATCGATATGTTACTTGCCCGAGATTCGATCGTTGGTATCCCAATACCTCGTTCAATCTCGTTACCGGCAAGTCACTTTACTCGTACCGTAATGCATGATCCCGTGACCAGACACTTGGTCACTTTGAGCTCATTATGATGATGCATTACCGAGTGGGCCCAGTGATACCTCTGCGTCATACGGAGTGACAAATCCCAGTCTTGATCCGTGTCAACCCAACAGACACTTTCGGAGATACCCGTAGTATACCTTTATAGTCACCCAGTTACGTTGTGACGTTTGGTACACCCAAAGCACTCCTACGGTATCCGGGAGTTACACGATCTCATGGTCTAAGGAAAGGATACTTGACATTGGAAAACTCTAGCAAACGAACTATATGATCTTGTGCTATGTTTAGGATTGGGTCTTGTCCATCACATCATTCTCCTAATGATGTGATCTCGTTATCAATGACATCCAATGTCCATAGTCAGGAAACCATGACTATCTGTTGATCAACGAGCTAGTCAACTAGAAGCTTACTAGGGACATGTTGGTGTCTGTTATTCACACATGTATTACGATTTCCGGATAACACAATTATAGCATGAATAAAGACAACTATCATGAACTAGGAAATATAATAATAATGCTTTTATTATTGCCTCTAGGGCATATTTCCAACAGTCTCCCACTTGCACTAGAGTCAATAATCTAGTTACATTGTGATGAATCGAACACCCATGGAATTCTGGTGTTGATCAACGGAGACGTTTAGTCAACGGATCTGCTACATTCAGGTCCGTGTGCACTTTACAAATATCTATGTCTCCATCTTGAACATTTTCACGAATGGAGTTGAAGCGACGCTTGATGTGCCTTGTCTTCTTGTGAAAACTGGGCTCCTTGGCAAGAGCAATAGCTCCAGTGTTGTCATAGAAGAGTTTGATTGGCCCCGATGCATTGGGTATGACTCCTAGGTCGGTGATGAACTCCTTCACCCAAATTGCTTCATGCGCTGCCTCCGAGGCTGCCATGTACTCCGCTTCACATGTAGATCCCGCCACGACGCTCTGCTTGTGTCACACCCTAGCTAGTCATGCATTAGAGTGTTGCATCATGTTTACTCTTTCATCAGAAAATCTGAAATGGGGATGACAGAACCCCCAGTCCCCTCTGAAACCAATTAGGGTTTACCAAAAACTTTTTCAATGAACCTGGAATGCCCTTCTAAAATGCCCATCATTTTTGTCTTGGTTCAGAACCTCTGCCAAAAGTGGTGCACATTTTCCCAGGCCATCTTAGGATTTTTGAATTAATTCATAAATATTTGATTTTGGGCATTTAAAATTATATAAAATATTTAAATGCTCAAATATCTCCAAACTAAAATGTTTCATGTTGGAAATAATCCAACTATGGACCAGGAGTAGTTTGGTGATTTTAGGAGTAGCCTAAGTATTTTATTTAATTCAACAAAGTTGCAGAAGTATTAAAAAAACAGAAAACAGAAAGAAATGGAAAAAAACTTACCTGGCGCCCAGCACCCGGCCCACCTGCCGGCCCAGCCCAGCGCCGCTCCAGCGAGCTGCTTGCCGGCCAGGCAGGCAGGCAGGTGCCCGACGGCGACCGCAGCGCACGCCACGCACCTGCTCGCCGCCTCGCCGCTCCCCGCGCCCGGTGACGTCGTGGACCGGTCTCTCTCGCTCCCCCGAACCCCCCAGACACCCTCTCTCCTCTCCAGCTCCTCCCCCTCGCGCTCCCCCGCCATGGCCGACGCCACCATCGCCGTGCCTTCGTCGTAGCCGTGCTCCCCGTCGTCCGTGCGCCCTCTCATCGTGTCCAGGAGCTCCGCCGCTGTCCACTCCATCGAGCATGCCGAGCCCCGAGCGCTCGCAACGCCCGAGTCCACCGCAACGACCTCGCCCGAACCGCCGTCGCCGGAGATCCCCTTCAACGCCGTCGTCGCTCCGGTCCATCTCCGGCCACACCAAGGGCATCGTCGCACTCGTTGTGAGCTTAGCCATCTTCCCCTTCCTTCCGTTCTTGCTCCCGAGCTGTGTAGCAACCTCCCGGAGCTCAACCGCACCCACCGCCGTGGAGCTCGTCGCCGACGTGCTCCCGGTCACCCTCCGGCCACAAACTGGTGTCCATCATACTCACCGTGTCACTTAGCACCTAGCTAGCCACTCCCCGAGCCTCACCGACCCCTCTAGCGTCAAGTTCGTCTTCGGCCGAACCCCGGTGGCCGCCAAAGTCGTCGCCGGCGCCAACTCTGGCCACCCCGACCCCAACGGACTCCACCAAGAGCTGCGGCTCGTCCTCAGCTCCACTCCGGTGGTCTCCGCGACCCATTTGGTGGCCGAAACGGCCAAAACCACTTCCGCCGCCGCATCGGGCTCGCCGGCGGCTAAACGCCGGTGCAGCCGACCCGGGTTTGACCACGGGTGGGCCCTGGTTGACTCCCCTGAGTCAATGACAGGTGGGGCCCAGCCCTGTTAATTAAACATGTTTAGTTTTAATTAAACTTTAATTAATTTAATCACCCTGACACGCGGGACCCACTGTCAGGTTTGACCTGGACGTGTTCCGTTGACCTGCTGACGTCACACTGACGTCAGGCTGACGCAATAATTGATTTTCTGGAATTATTCTAATATAGGAAATTCCAGAATATAATTTAAACTTCAAAAATTCATAACTTTTATTCTGTAACTCCAAATCAGACAAATTATATATGAAAAACGATCAAAAAAATCCAATCTATCCATCTGTACTATTTTCATGCATGATTAAACAAGTTAACTTGATGTTTAATGCAGAACAAGGAAAAACACTTTAAAGGGCCATGTTTGAGTTTGAAATTTGAATCTTTGATTCAAATTGGTTCAAACCCTTCTGGTCTTAGTTGCATTAGCCCAACACACTCATATTGCTATGTTTCATGCATGCATCATATTATTGCACATTGTTTGGTGATGGTTGTATATCGGTGTTCTTTGCGGCAGGATCTGCCTCCGAGGAGTACCGTGATTACCCTAACGAAGAACTGTATCAGTGCATCGAACCATCAGGCAAGCAACCAACCATTTGATCATATCGATACAATCCCATGTTCTCGCTCCTGCTCTTTTTTACTACATTAAGACAACGCGTTTCAAACTGCTGTGTGCTACGGTAGTTGAACCCATTTCCTTTGCATGACCTGTCATTGCCACAGTAACTAGATGAAACCCACTAGCATGTGTAGGAGTTGATTGAGCCATATGTATGTGTTGTTCCTACCTTGCTATGCCTGCTATGCTTAGAGTCGTGTCAGGTCTGGTTCATCTGGGTGATGGGCTGGAGTGAAATGGTTATGTCGGTAATGAGAGTGGTGTGGTGAACACGATTTGGTAAAGGTATCGATGAGAGGCCATGTAGGAGTACATGGTGGGTTGTTTCATTGAAGCCGACCTTAAGCACTGAGATCTGTATGTGTGATTTAAGATACAGCTACTACCATGCATTGGGCCCTGAAATATGACCCCGCTCGACTTCTTATTCACCCTAGCTCTCTGTCCAGGAGTTGCACGTAGTTTCTGGTGTTTGTAGCCTACTCGAGGCCGTGGACAGCGCTGACCGTAGGGGTGGGCTGTGATGCGGTAGGTACGTGGCACGGTGTACCGAATACCCATTAGGTATCTCGGGAACCCTGTTCACATCGTTCGGGGCCGTATGGGAAACCTCGGCCGGACTCCCTGCGGATGGAACCCGAATAGGCGATAAACCTGGACTAGAGGCTTAAGTGTTTAGGTAGGTCGTGGTCTACACCCACGTCGGCTTTCGCTTGAAGTCTGCCGAGCACATGTCGTGTGCAGACGCTAAGTGGTGGAAACATGTATGAAGAAGTACACCCCTGCAGGGTTATCATGATCTATTCGAATAGCCGCGTCCGCGGTAAAGGACTACTTGGTTGCCTATACAGTTCATAGACAAGTAAATGGAAACTACTAAAAGCCTCAAGATAAGTATGAGTGCCGAGGATGGCTCTTCCGTAGGAAGACGGAGGTGGATCCTCGGTAGTGTATTGAATTGGTGAGTAGTGGACTCGTGTGCGCAAAACCATTTCGAGTTGGAGTCTCGTAGGTTAGCCTAGCCAAGAGTCAAAGCTGGCTTGCTGCAACAACTCCACCAACCCTTCTTGATAATATGCATGTATGTAGGATCTGATGTAAGTCTTGCTGAGTACCTTTGTACTCATGTTGCTATAATTTACATTTTTACAGAAGACGCTGCAACCCCTTCTGATGGGTTCTACGTAGACGTTGACATCATTGAGTAGGCTAAGGCCCAGGTGGTGATCCTGAGCTTGTGAAGGACCTCGTAGTATAGCTAGGCTTTCCAAGCCCCTTTTATTTTACTAGTTGTCTGTACTCAGACAAGTTACTTCCGCTGCTGGTTTGTATGACTGTATGACTTGAATGCTGGGTCGTGTGACCCGTATCATTGTGTATGTTATGTATGGCTCTCTGAGCCTTAAATAAAGTGCTGGTGTCATAGAGTCATGTTGTGATGCCTTGTTGTATTTGCACATATCGAGCATATTGTGTGTATGATTGAAATGCTTGGTATGTGTGGGATCTGACTATCTAGTTGTTTATCTTTAGTAGCCTCTCTTACCGGGAAATGTCTCCTAGTGTTACCACCGAGCCATGGTAGCCTGCTACTGCTCTGGAACACCTAGGCTGGCCGGCATGTGTCCTTCTTCGTTCCGGTGTCTGTCCCTTCGGGGAAATGTCACGCATTGAGTACCGGAGTCCTATTAGCCCGCTACAGCCCGGTTTACCGGAGTCCTGCTAGCCCAGTGCTACAGCCCGGACCCACTTGCTGATGACCGACACGTTCGAAGCTGGGTCATGGATGCCTGTCCCTGTAAGCCTGTGCCACTTTGGATTTACGACTAGTCATGTCAGCCCGGGCTCCTTATCATATGGATGCTAGCGACACCATCATATACGTGAGCCAAAAGGCGCAAACGGTCCCGGGCAAAGGTAAGGCGACACCCATGGGGATACCGTGCGTGAGGCCGCAAAGTGATATGAGGTGTTACAAGCTAGATCGATGTGACATCGAGTCGGGGTCCTGACAGCGTTGGCATCAGAGCCGGGCTGCCTGTAGGTTCTCCAAGCCAAACCGGTCGATGTTGAGTCTAGAAATTCTTTAGTTATATGTAGGGGAATTGTTTGTGGGTTGGAACGTAAGGCTCTTTTTACTCCTTTATCTTATGACATTCTGATCTGAGTCAGTCTATTCGTCCACCGGGGGTTAAGGAATTAGGATCTATTCTCTCTATCAGGATCACGTGTTACTAATCAGTAGTACCTTATAGGTTTGATGGTTACAAGCCTAGTTTAGTTCTTCTACCACGTTATGTTGTTAGGATGGATCCAGAACTTTGATATGATGATGTTGAGTGTGTATGAAATCCTTTATCAAATGTCTCAAAATCCTTCTTGAGCATTTACAGCTGTTATGCTGCCGAAATTTTGCTAGAAATTCTAATGCCTTTGCATTATGATTGTGCTTTCAGATGGCCACTCGCGACCTTAATCAAGTGGTTCGCCTGACTCGATGCCTAGATGTACCCGGCCATACTGCCATGTTGGTCAGGGTAATGACTGAGGCTGGATACCGTTGGTATCCTGAGTACATGGTCGAAGAGCAATTCCGAGACTTTAATCAAAGCCAGTATCTCTGCACTGTCAGGATATTTCCATCTTATCCTGGGTCCACCGAGCCCCTTCACTGCTCCTATGGACTCGGGGTTACTATTGAGATGGCTGTGCAGGACGCCGCCTACTCTATGATGACCATCATGCGAGTCAGATCTGGTCTATTTCGGGACTCTGATTTCCGGTATATGCCAGGATCACTTCCGGGAGCACAAGGGTATCTCCAGGCTATCTATGCTGACCCCACCCAGGAGGATTCACGGACTCGCACCACTGCTGAGATGCTCGAGGATAAGGACCGTGAAAATCGGGCCTTGAGGTTAGAGCTCTTCAATACCCGTGCTGACCATTGGGCCACATTGACTCGGTTTGCACCGGCGGTGCAAGCTGGATATTCGGATATGCGCGATCTCTATCCTGTGAGATCTGCTTTGCCAGACGTGATGGGTTGGCGTGATGTAGGAGGCATCACCCCACCTCGCGGTCCCCGCAGGCCATCGTCTGTTGGTCCAAGACCTCATCCTAGCCCCTATGGTCCACAAGCTCCGCGAGATCGTCTGTTCCCGGATGATCATGTTGAGCTTCCAGGCTATGGAGGTGACTTCTATGAGGACTACTACGGATCGGTCTGAGTTAGTGGTAGTATCACTAGTTCGTGTTAGCTGTGTCGTCTATCATCCTGCGTGACTCGTGGGATATGACCTAGTTTATATCGTCTTCCAGAGGTGTAGAAAAATAATGTATAGGAGCTTGGAATGCCTCCGATGAGATGTAATCCTCTTTTCACCGTAATAGTACCTTGTTTGGTCTTGTACTAAACCCTGTATGGTGTGTATGATGATGGAATAAAGAAGCAGTTTCTGTATCTACCATGTCATACGGATGATCATCTTGCATTCCGAGTTATTCCTTACATTCTGTATCCTATGTCGGAATTTTATCATCCTGACTAAATCATTGTCTTGTTTACCTAGGATGGTCAACACGCGCACAAACCCTGCTCCCCAAGAGCAGGCTGAAGGCAGTGAAGTCAGGAATGCAAATCTTCCTCATCCTCCTTCCCTAGCCGAGGTTATGATGGAAGCCGAAAGAAACAAGCGGGAGACCAACCGTTTGTTGGAGCGTATTGAACAGAACACGACACACCATCAGAGGACTAACGTGGTGTCACTCAGTGATTTCATCAAATTACATCCACCCACGTTCCACCACTCCGTCGAGCCTCTCGACGCTGATGACTGGCTTCGCAGTATTTCTCACAAACTGCGTTCCGCGCTAGTAGCGGAGGCTGACAAGGTCACCTTTGCTGCATATCATCTTGAAGGCCCCGCCAGTCTATGGTGGGAGAATTATGGAGCTATGCGCCCAGCGGGCCATGTCACCACTTGGGCTGAATTCAGCGAGGCTTTCCGTGAACATCACATTCCGGAGGGTCTCATGGACCGTAAACGTGAGGAATTTTGCAGTTTCACTCAGGGCCGACTCTCTGTAGATGCTTACAGCAGGGAGTTCGGTAACCTCGCACGATATGCAACTGAGGAAGTTTCTACTGATGCCAAGAAGCAAGCAAGGTTCCGTAAGGGGCTTAGTCCTGAGCTTCGCCGCGACCTCCGTCTGCATGAGTGCACATCTTTTCAGAAACTTGTTAACAAGGCCATCAGTGCTGAAACTGGTCAGACTGATTATGACGCAACACGCAAGCATGGCCGTGACATGGGTTCCTCATCCGGTGCTGGTCCTCAGAAGCGCCGCGTGTGGGTGCCCAACACTGCCCTGCCACCCAGGTTCACACTGAGGCCATCTTTCCAGGCGCCTCGCCCCGTTCAACAGTCTCCACCAGCCAAGCCCTATGGTGGTCCAACCAACAATGCTCCTCCACGTACCAGTTCTGTGACTTGCTTTAAGTGTGGGGAATCTGGCCACTATATGCGCGAGTGTCCCCAGACCAACCCCAACCAATCTGCTAAAGCTGTTGGCCGTGGCAAGCCAACAGTGAAAGTGTTCCACGCCAAGCCGGCCACCGCTACACGTGGCCATGTCAATTGTATCTCTGCCGAGGAAGCCCAAGAGGATCCCAACGTCGTTCTTGGTACGCTTCTTGTTAATTGCCACCCGGCATCTATTCTTTTCGATACAGGAGCCTCTCATTCTTTTATATCCGAAAATTATGCTCGTTTGCATAACATCGCATTCTGTGACATGCCAACCTCTATGGTAATTCAAACTCCGGGATCCAAATGGCAAACTTCTAGAGTAAGCCATGGAAATGAAATCCAAGTCGACAGACTTGTTTTCCTCGCATCTTTGATAGCCCTTAAATCTTCAGATATTAATATCATCTTGGGTATGGACTGGATGTCAGCTCATCATGCCAAAATTGATTGCTTCTCTAGGACTTTTCAACTCACTCATCCCTCGGGGAAGATAGTCAATGTCTTGACCCGATTAGCCAAGCGACAATTATATTCTCTTAACGCCAGCCCTTTGCCAGACCTTGAGGACATTCCGGTAGTCCGTGACTTCCCGGATGTCTTCCCAGAGGAATTGCCAGGTGTTCCACCTGAGAGGGATGTTGAGTTCGTAATAGACCCCATTCCAGGAACCGTTTCGATTGCTAGAAGACCCTATAAGATGGCACCACTAGAACTAGCCGAGCTTAAGAAACAACTCGATGAGTCCTTGAAAAAGGGTTTCATCTGACCTAGTTCATCTCCGTGGGCTTGCCCCGTCCTCTTCGTCAAGAAGAAGGATGGTACGGACCGGATGGTTGTAGATTACCGACCGGTCAATTTGGTCACAATCAAGAACAAATATCCGCTCCCTAGGATCAACGATCTATATGCTCAGCTCGCTGGATCCTCAGTCTTCTCCAAAATGGATTTGAGGTTGGGCTACCATCAAATCAAAATCAGAAACGGGGACATCCCTAAAACAGCCTTTGTTACTCGTTATGGCCAATACGAGTACACCGTCATGTCCTTCAGTTTAACCAACGCTCCAGCCACCTTTTCTCGGTTAATGAACTCAATCTTCATGGAGTATTTGGATAAATTCGTCGTTGTTTACCTCGATGATATACTCATCTACTCCAAGAACGAGGAAGAACATGCCGAACATCTAAGGCTAGTGTTGAAGAAACTTCGAGAGCATCGCCTTTATGCCAAGTTTTCTAAATGTGAATTTTGGTTGTCAGAAGTGACCTATCTGGGTCATGTAATATCTGGTAAAGGTATTGCTGTTAACCCTGAGCGAGTTCAAGCCATCCTTAATTGGACTCCACCTGAATCGGTCAAGCAAGTTCGGAGTTTTCTGGGCTTAGCGAGCTATTGTCGTCGCTTTGTCGAAAACTTCTCCAAAGTTGCTAAACCTCTAACCGAACTCCTCAAGAAAGATAAAAAGTTCGAATGGACTCCACAATGTGAGCACAGCTTTCAGGAACTGAAAAGACGCCTGACTTCTGCTCCCGTACTGGTACCGCCAGACTTCTCTAAGGACTTTGTTATCTACTGCGACGCCTCGCGACAAGGACTAGGTTGCATTCTCATGCAAGATCGACACGTAATTGCTTACGCCTCACGGCAATTGCACCCACATGAGGAGAATTATCCTACTCATGATCTAGAGCTTGCAGCCGTAGTCTATGCACTTAAGACCTGGCGACATTACCTCCTCGGTAACCGTTGCGAAATATTCACTGATCACCAAAGTCTGAAGTACATTTTCACCCAACCGGATTTGAATCTCAGGCAAAGACGTTGGGTTGAGTTGATCACAGATTTCGACTTAGGAATAACTTACACCCCAGGGAAAGCCAACGTCATGGCTGATGCACTAAGTCGTAAATCTTATTGTAACAACCTGATGTTACAACAAAGTCAACCGTTTCTCCATGAGGAATTTCGGAAGCTTAACCTTCACATTGTTCCTCAAGGATTTCTTTCCACCTTGGTGGCGAAACCTACTCTTACGGATCAAATCATCGCTGCCCAGAAGCGAGATAAGGGAATAGCTAAGATCAAGGAGAACATTGCTAGCGGAGGTGCTAGTTGTTTCTCCATAAATGATCATGGTGCTGTGTACTTTGAGAACCGTCTAGTGGTTCCCAAGAACCAGCATCTACGACAGTTGATCCTTAAGGAGGCTCATGAATCTCCTCTCACCATTCATCCCGGTAGTACTAAGATGTATCAGGACCTACGCCAGAGGTTCTGGTGGACTAGGATGAAGAGAGAAATTGCTCAGTATATTGCTAATTGCGACGTCTGTCGTCGTGTAAAAGCAGAGCATCAACGGCCTGCTGGCACCCTTCAACCCTTAGCTATTCCTGAATGGAAATGGGATAAAATTGGTATGGATTTCATTACCGGTTTTCCCAGGACCAAGAGAGGGAATAATGCTATTTTCGTCGTTGTCGATCGTCTTTCCAAAGTAGCCCATTTCCTACCTGTTCGTGAGAGTATAACCGCTAATCAGCTGGCAGACTTATACATCTCCCGAATAGTGTCTCTCCATGGTGTTCCCTTGGAAATTAACTCGGATCGAGGAAGTCTTTTCACCTCTCGATTTTGGGAAAGTTTCCAAAACGCTATGGGAACCCGCCTTTCCTTTAGCACCGCTTTCACCCTCAATCGAGTGGTCAAGTGGAACGCGTCAACCAGATTCTAGAAGACATGCTTCGAGCCTCTGTTATCTCATTCGGAATGGATTGGGAGAAGTGCCTTCCATTTGCCGAATTCGCTTACAACAACAGCTATCAATCTAGCTTGGGTAAAGCCCCTTTTGAAGTTCTCTATGGACGACGGTGTCGAACACCCCTTAACTGGTCAGAGACCGGGGAAAGACAATTCTTTGGCCCGGATATGATTCAGGAAGCAGAAGAGCAAGTTCGCATCGTTCGTGAAAAGTTGAAAACAGCCCAATCTCGTCAAAAGAGTCAATATGACCGAAAACATAAGGCTATGACTTTCGAGGTTGACGAGAAGGCTTACCTTCGGGTTACCCCTCTGAAGGGAACCCATCGTTTCGGTATCAAAGGCAAATTGGCTCCTCGTTACATTGGACCTTTTCGCATTCTCGCTAAACGAGGAGAAGTTGCCTACCAGTTGGAACTACCTCCGCACGTCTCCAGAGTCCACGATGTCTTCCACGTTTCTCAACTCAGGCGTTGCTTCTCGGATCCTATCCGTGGAGTGGACCACGAAACGCTTGATCTCCAAGATAATCTTACATATCGAGAGTACCCCATTCGTATCCTCGATCAGGCCGAGCGTACCACTCGACGTCATAATATCAAGTTTCTCAAAGTACAATGGTCGCACCATTCTGAGGATGAAGCAACTTGGGAAAGGGAGGATCGTCTTCGACTTGAGTATCCCGCCTTCTTCTCGGAGGAACCCAAATCTCGGGACGAGATTCTTTTGAGTGGGGGTGAGTTGTCACACCCTAGCTAGTCATGCATTAGAGTGTTGCATCATGTTTACTCTTTCATCAGAAAATCTGAAATGGGGATGACAGAACCCCCAGTCCCCTCTGAAACCAATTAGGGTTTACCAAAAACTTTTTCAATGAACCTGAAATGCCCTTCTAAAATGCCCATCATTTTTGTCTTGGTTCAGAACCTCTGCCAAAAGTGGTGCACATTTTCCCAGGCCATCTTAGGGTTTTTGAATTAATTCATAAATATTTGAATTTGGGCATTTAAAATTATATAAAATATTTAAATGCTCAAATATCTCCAAACTAAAATGTTTCATGTTGGAAATAATCCAACTATGGACCAGGAGTAGTTTGGTGATTTTAGGAGTAGCCTAAGTATTTTATTTAATTCAACAAAGTTGCAGAAGTATTAAAAAAACAGAAAACAGAAAGAAATGGAAAAAACTTACCTGGCGCCCAGCACCCGGCCCACCTGCCGGCCCAGCCCAGCGCCGCTCCAGCGAGCTGCTTGCCGGCCAGGCAGGCAGGCAGGTGCCCGACGGCGACCGCAGCGCACGCCACGCACCTGCTCGCCGCCTCGCCGCTCCCCGCGCCCGGTGACGTCGTGGACCGGTCCTCCCTCGCTCCCCCGAACCCCCCAGACACCCCCTCTCCTCTCCAGCTCCTCCCCCTCGCGCTCCCCCGCCATGGCCGACACCACCATCGCCGTGCCTTCGTCGTAGCCGTGCTCCCCGTCGTCCGTGCGCCCTCTCATCGTGTCCAGGAGCTCCGCCGCTGTCCACTCCATCGAGCACGCCGAGCCCCAAGCGCTCGCAACGCCCGAGTCCACCGCAACGACCTCGCCCGAACCGCCGTCGCCGGAGATCCCCTTCAACGCCGTCGTCGCTCCGGTCCATCTCCGGCCACACCAAGGGCATCGTCGCACTCACTGTGAGCTTAGCCATCTTCCCCTTCCTTCCGTTCTTGCTCCCGAGCTGTGTAGCAACCTCCCGGAGCTCAACCGCACCCACCGCCGTGGAGCTCGTCGCCGACGTGCTCCCGGTCACCCTCCGGCCACAAACTGGTGTCCATCATACTCACCGTGTCACTTAGCACCTAGCTAGCCACTCCCCGAGCCTCACCGACCCCTCTAGCGTCAAGTTCGTCTTCGGACGAACCCCGGTGGCCGCCAAAGTCGTCGCCGGCGCCAACTCCGGCCACCCCGACCCCAACGGACTCCACCAAGAGCTGAGGCTCGTCCTCAGCTCCACTCCGGTGGTCTCCGCGACCCATTTGGTGGCCGAAACAGCCAAAACCACTTCCGCCGCCGCGTCGGTCTCGCCGGCGGCTAAACGCCGGTGCAGCCGACCCGGGTTTGACCACGGGTGGGCCCTGGTTGACTCCCCTGAGTCAATGACAGGTGGGGCCCAGCCCTGTTAATTAAACAGGTTTAGTTTTAATTAAACTTTAATTAATTTAATCACCCTGACACGCGGGACCCACTGTCAGGTTTGACCTGGACGTGTTCCGTTGACCTGCTGACGTCACACTGACGTCAGGCTGACGCAATAATTGATTTTCTGGAATTATTCTAATATAGGAAATTCCAGAATATAATTTAAACTTCAAAAATTCATAACTTTTATTCTGTAACTCCAAATCAGACAAATTATATATGAAAAATGATCAGAAAAATCCAATCTATCCATCTGTACTATTTTCATGCATGATTAAACAAGTTAACTTGCTGTTTAATGCAGAACAAGGAAAAACACTTTAAAGGGCCATGTTTGAGTTTGAAATTTGAATCTTTGATTCAAATTGGTTCAAACCCTTCTGGTCTTAGTTGCATTAGCCCAACACACTCATATTGCTATGTTTCATGCATGCATCATATTGTTGCACATTGTTTGGTGATGGTTGTGTATCGGTGTTCTTTGCGGCAGGTTCTGCCTCCGAGGAGTACCGTGATTACCCTAACGAAGAACTGTATCAGTGCATCGAACCATCAGGCAAGCAACCAACCATTTGATCATATCGATACAATCCCATGTTCTCGCTCCTGCTCTTTTTTACTGCATTAAGACAACACGTTTCAAACTGCTGTGTGCTACGGTAGTTGAACCCATTTCCTCTGCATGACCTGTCATTGCCACAGTAACTAGATGAAACCCACTAGCATGTGTAGGAGTTGATTGAGCCATATGTATGTGTTGTTCCTACCTTGCTATGCCTGCTATGCTTAGAGTCGTGTCAGGTCTGGTTCATCTGGGTGATGGGCTAGAGTGAAATGATTATGTCGGTAATGAGAGTGGTGTGGTGAACACGATTTGGTAAAGGTATCGATGAGAGGCCATGTAGGAGTACATGGTGGGTTGTTTCATTGAAGCCGACCTTAAGCACTGAGATCTGTATGTGTGATTTAAGATACAGCTACTACCATGCATTGGGCCCTGAAATATGACCCCGCTCGACTTCTTATTCACCCTAGCTCTCTGTCCAGGAGTTGAACGTAGTTTCTGGTGTTTGTAGCCTACTCGAGGCCGTGGACAGCGCTGACCGTAGGGGTGGGCTGTGATGCGGTAGGTACGTGGCACGGTGTACCGAATACCCGTTAGGTATCTCGGGAACCCTGTTCACATCGTTCGGGGCCGTATGGGAAACCTCGGCCGGACTCCCTGCGGATGGGACTCGAATAGGCGATAAACCTGGACTAGAGGCTTAAGTGTTTAGGTAGGTCGTGGTCTACACCCACGTCGGCTTTCGCTTGAAGTCTGCCGAGCACATGTCGTGTGCAGACGCTAAGTGGTGGAAACATGTATGAAGAAGTACACCCCTGCAGGGTTATCATGATCTATTCGAATAGCCGCGTCCGCGGTAAAGGACTACTTGGTTGCCTATACAGTTCATAGACAAGTAAATGGAAACTACTAAAAGCCTCAAGATAAGTGTGAGTGCCGAGGATGGCTCTTCCGTAGGAAGACGGAGGTGGATCCTCGGTAGTGTATTGAAGTGGTGAGTAGTGGACTCGTGTGCGCAAAACCATTTCAAGTTGGAGTCTCGTAGGTTAGCCTAGCCAAGAGTCAAAGCTGGCTTGCTGCAATAACTCCACCAACCCTTCTTGATAATATGCATGTATGTAGGATCTGATGTAAGTCTTGCTGAGTACCTTTGTACTCATGTTGCTATAATTTACATTTTTACAGAAGACGCTGCAACCCCTTCTGATGGGTTCTACGTAGACGTTGACATCAATGAGTAGGCTAAGGCCCAGGTGGTGATCCTGAGCTTGTGAAGGACCTCGTAGTATAGCTAGGCTTTCCAAGCCTCTTTTATTTTACTAGTTGTCTGTACTCAGACAAGTTACTTCTGCTGCTGGTTTGTATGACTGTATGACTTGAATGCTGGGTCGTGTGACCCGTACCTTTGTGTATGTTATGTATGGCTCTCTGAGCCTTAAATAAAGTACTTGTGTCATAGAGTCATGTTGTGATGCCTTGTTGTATTTGCACATATCGAGCATATTGTGTGTATGATTGAAATGCTTGGTATGTGTGGGATCTGACTATCTAGTTGTTTATCTTTAGTAGCCTCTCTTACCGGGAAATGTCTCCTAGTGTTACCGCTGAGCCATGGTAGCTTGCTACTGCTCTGGAACACTTAGGCTGGCCGGCATGTGTCCTTCTTCGTTCCGGTGTCTGTCCCTTCGGGGAAATGTCACGCATTGAGTACCGGCGTCCTGTTAGCCCGCTACAGCCCGGTTTACCGGAGTCCTGCTAGCCCAGTGCTACAGCCCGGACCCACTTGCTGATGACCGACACGTTCGAAGCTGGGTCATGGATGCCTGTCCCTGTAAGTCTGTGCCACTTTGGGTTTACGACTAGTCATGTCAGCCCGGGCTCCTTATCATATGGATGCTAGCGACACTATCATATACGTGAGCCAAAAGGCGCAAACGGTCCCGGGCAAAGGTAAGGCGACACCCGTGGGATACCGTGCGTGAGGCCGCAAAGTGATATGAGGTGTTACAGCTAGATCGATGTGACATCGAGTCGGGGTCCTGACAGCTTGCACTGCACCAGCTTACTGCCCCACCATTCAAAATATACACGTAATCGGTTTGTGACTTAGAGTCATCCAGATCTGTGTCGAAGCTAGCGTCGACATAACCCTTTACAATGAGCTCTTCGTCACCTCCATAAAGAGAAACATTTCCTTAGTCCTTTTCAGGTACTTCAGGATATTCTTGACCGCTGTCCAGTGTTCCTTACCGAGATTACTTTGTACCTTCCTACCAAACTTACGGCAAGGTTTACATCAGGTCTGGTACACCAGCATAAGCATACATATAGAACCTATGGCTGAGGCATAGGGGATGACACTCATCCTTCTATATTCTTTCTGCCGTGGTCGGACATTGAGCTGAGCTCAATTTCACACCTTGCAACACAGGCAAGAACCCCTTCTTAGACTGATCCATATTGAACTTCTTCAATATCTTATCAAGGTATGTGCTTTGTGAAAGACCTATGAGGCGTCTTGATCTATCTCTATAGATCTTGATGCCTAATATATATGCAGCTTCTCCAAGGTCCTTCATTGAAAAACTTTTATTCAAGTAGGCCTTAATGCTGTCCAAGAGTTCTATATCATTTCCCATCAAAAGTATGTCATCTACATATAATATGAGAAATGCTACAGAGCTCCCACTCACTTTCTTGTAAACACAGGCTTCTCCATAAGTCTGTGTAAACCCAAACGCTTTGATCATCTCATCAAAGCGAATGTTCCAACTCCGAGATGCTTGCACCAGCCCATAAATCGAGTGTTGGAGCTTGCACACCTTGTCAGCATTCTTAGGATCGACAAAACCTTCCGGCTGCATCATATACAATTCTTCCTTAAGGAAACCATTAAGGAATGCCGTTTTGACGTCCATTTGCCATATTTCATAATCATAGAATGCGGCAATTGCTAACATGATTCGGACGGACTTCAGCTTCGCTACCGGTGAGAAAGTCTCATCGTAGTCAACCCCTTGAACTTGTCGATAACCCTTAGCGACAAGCCGAGCTTTATAGATGGTCACATTACCATCCGCGTCTGTCTTCTTCTTAAAGATCCATTTATTTTCTATGGCTCGCCGCTCAACGGGCAAGTCAGTCAAAGTCCATACTTCGTTTTCATACATGGATCCTATCTCGGATTTCATGGCTTCTAGCCATTTGTCGGAATCCGGGCCCGCCATCGCTTCTTCATAGTTCGAAGGTTCACCGTTGTCTAACAACATGATTTCCAAGACAGGGTTGCCGTACCACTCTGGTGCGGAACGTGTCCTTGTGGACCTTCGAATTTCAGTAGGAGCTTGATCAGAAGTATCTTGATCATCATCATTAACTTCCTCTCTAGTCGGTGCAGGCACCTCAGGAACATTTTCTTGAGTTGCGCCATTTTCCGGTTCAAGAGGTAATACTTCATCAAGTTCTACTTTCCTCCCACTTACTTCTTTCGAGAGAAACTCCTTCTCTAGAAAGGATCCATTCTTGGCAACAAAGATCTTGCCTTCGGATCTGAGGTAGAAGGTATACCCAATAGTTTCTTTAGGGTATCCTATGAAGACGCATTTTTCCGACTTGGGTTCGAGCTTTTCAGGTTGAAGTTTCCTGACATAAGCATCGCATCCCCAAACTTTTAGAAACGATAGCTTAGGTTTCTTCCCAAACCATAATTCAAACGGTGTCGTCTCAACGGATTTCGACGGAGCCCTATTTAAAGTGAATGCGGCAGTCTCTAAAGCATAGCCCCAAAAGATAGCGGTAAATCGGTAAGAGACATCATAGATCGCACCATATCTAATAGAGTGCGATTACGACGTTCGGACACACCATTACGCTGAGGTGTTCCAGGCGGCGTGAGTTGTGAAACTATTCCACATTTTCTTAAGTGTGTGCCAAACTCATGACTCAAGTATTCTCCTCCACGATCTGATCGCAGGAACTTGATTTTCCTGTCACGTTGATTCTCAACCTCACTCTGAAATTCCTTGAACTTTTCAAAGGTTTCAGACTTGTGTTTCATTAAGTAGACATACCCATATCTACTCAAGTCATCAGTGAGGGTGAGAACATAACGATAGCCACCGCGAGCCTCAACACTCATTGGACCGCACACATCAGTATGTATGATTTCCAATAAGTTGGTTGCTCGCTCCATTGTTCCTGAGAACGGAGTCTTGGTCATTTTACCCATGAGGCATGGTTCGCACGTGTCAAATGATTCGTAATCAAGAGACTCTAAAAGTCCATCAGCATGGAGCTTCTTCATGCGTTTGACACCTATGTGACCAAGGCGGCAGTGCCACAAGTATGTGGGACTATCATTATCAATCTTACATCTTTTGGTACTCACACTATGAACATGTGTAGCATTACGCTCGAGATTCATTAAGAATAAACCATTCACCATCGGAGCATGACCATAAAACATATCTCTCATATAAATAGAACAACCATTATTCTCGGATTTAAATGAGTAGCCATCTCGTATTAAACGAGATCCTGATACAATGTTCATGCTCAAACTTGGCACTAAATAACAATTATTGAGGTTCAAAACTAATCCCGTAGGTAAATGTAGAGGTAGCGTGCCGACGGCGATCACATCGACCTTGGAACCATTCCCGACGCGCATCGTCACCTCGTCCTTCGCCAGTCTCCGCTTATTCCGCAGCTCCTGCTTTGAGTTACAAATGTGAGCAACCGCACCGGTATCAAATACCCAGGAGCTACTACGAGTACTGGTAAGGTACACATCAATTACATGTATATCACATATACCTTTCGTTTTGCCGGCCTTCTTGTCCGCTAAGTATTTGGGGCAGTTCCGCTTCCAGTGACCACTTTCCTTGCAATAAAAGCACTCAGTCTCGGGCTTGGGTCCATTCTTTGGCTTCTTCCGGCAGCTTGCTTGCCGGGCGCGGCAACTCCCTTGCCGTCCTTCTTGAAGGCTTTCTTACCCTTGCCCTTCTTGAACTTAGTGGTTTTATTCACCATCAACACTTGATGTTCCTTTTTGACTTCTACCTCTACTGATTTCAGCATTGCAAATACTTCAGGAATGGTCTTTTCCATCCCCTGCATATTGAAGTTCATCACAAAGCTCTTGTAGCTCGGTGGAAGCGACTGAAGGATTCTGTCAATGACCGCGTCATCCGGGAGATTAACTCCCAGCTGAGTCAAGCGGTTATGCAACCCAGACATAGTGAGTATGTGCTCACTGACAGAACTGTTTTCCTCCATCTTACAACTGAAGAATTTGTCGGAGACTTCATATCTCTCGACCCTGGCATGAGCTTGGAAAACCATTTTCAGCTCTTCGAACATCTCATATGCTCCGTGTCTCTCAAAACGCTTTTGGAGCCCCGGCTCTAAGCTGTAAAGCATGCCGCACTGAACGAGGGAGTAGTCATCGGTACGTGCCTGCCAAGCGTTCATAACGTCTTGTTCTGCAGGGAGAATAGGTGCATCACCTAGTGGTGCTTGTAGGACATAATCTTTCTTGGCAGCTATGAGGATGATCCTCAGGTTCCGGACCCAGTTCGTGTAGTTGCTGCCATCGTCTTTCAGCTTGGTTTTCTCTAGGAACGCGTTGAAGTTGAGGACTACGTTGGCCATTTGATCTACAAGACATATTGTAAAGATTTTAGACTAAGTTCATGATAATTAAGTTCATCTAATCAAATTATTCAATGAACTCCCACTTAGATAGACATCCCTCCAGTCATCTAAGTATAACATGATCCGAGTTAACTAGGCCGTGTCCGATCATCACGTGAGACAGACTAGTCAACGTCGGTGAACATCTTCATGTTGATCGTATCTTCTATACGACTCATGCTCGACCTTTCGGTCTTCTGTGTTCCGAGGCCATGTCTGTACATGCTAGGCTCGTCAAGTCAACCTAAGTGTTTTACATGTGTAAATCTGTCTTACACCCGTTGTATGTGAACGTTAGAATCTATCACACCCGATCATCACGTGGTGCTTCGAAACAATGAACTGTTGCAACGGTGCACAGTTAGGGGGAACACTTCTTGAAATTATTATGAGGGATCATCTTATTTACTACCGTCGTTCTAAGTAAACAAGATGAAAAAACATGATAAACATCACATGCAATCAAATAATAAACGTGACATGATATGGCCAATATCACATAGCTCCTTTGGTCTCCATCTTGGGGCTCCATGATCATCTTGTCACCGGCTTGACACCATGATCTCCATCATCATGATCTCCATCATCGTGTCTCCATGAAGTTGCTCGCCAACTATTACTTCTACTACTATGGCTAACGCGTTTAGCAATAAAGTAAAGTAATTTACATGGCGTTTCTCAATGACACGCAGGTCATATAAAAAATAAAGACAACTCCTATGGCTCCTGCCGGTTGTCATACTCATCGACATGCAAGTCGTGATTCCTATTACAATAGCATGAACATCTCATACATCACATATAGATCATTCATCATTCATCACAACTTTGGCCATATCATATCACAAAGCACTTGCTGCAAAAACAAGTTAGACGTCCTCTAATTGTTGTTGCGAGTTTTACGTGGCTGAATCAGGGTTCTAGCAAGAACGTTTTCTTACCTACGTGAAAGCCACAACGTGATTTGTCAACTTCTATTTACCCTTGATAAGGATCCTTTTCATCGAATCCGCTCCAACTAAAGTGGGAGAGACAGACACCCGCCAGCCACCTAATGCAACTAGTGCATGTTAGTCGGTGGAACCGGTCTCACGTAAGCGTACGTGTAAGGTTGGTCTGGGCCACTTCATCCCACAATACCGCTGAAGCAAGATAAGACTAGTAGCGGCAAGAAAGTTGACAAATCTACGCCCACAACAAATTGTGTTCTACTCGCGCAAGAAGAACTACGCATAGACCTAGCTCATGATGCCACTGTTGGGGAACGTTGCAGAAAACAAAAATTTTCCTACGGTTTCACCAAGATCCATCTAGGAGTTCATCTAGCAACGAGTGATTAGATGCATCTACGTACCTCATAGATCGCGAGCGGAAGCGTTCAAAGAACGGGGATGATGGAGTCGTACTCGACGTGATTCGAATCACCGAAGATCCTAGCACCGAACGAACGGCACCTCCGCGTTCAACACACGTACAATCAGTGTAACGTCTCCTTCTTCTTGATCCAGCAAGGGGAGAGGAGAGGTTGAGGAAGATGGCTCCAGCAGCAGCACGACGGCGTGGTGGTGATGGAGCTGCAGTACTCCGGCAGGGCTTCGCTAAGCACTATGGAGGAGGAGGAGGTGTTGGAGAGGGAGAAGGAGGCAACCAAAGGCGTGGATCAAAAAGCCCTCCTTCCCCCCTTATATATAGGAGGGCCAAGGGGGGGCGCCGGCCCTAGGAGATCCAATCTCCTAGGGGGGGCGGCCAAGGGGAGGTTTCCCTCCCCCCAAGGCACCTAGGGGTGCCTTCCACTTGTGGGACTCTTCCCCTTTGGAACCCTAGGCGCATGGGCCTCTTGGGGCTGGTGCCCTTGCCCCATGTAGGCCAAGGCGCACCCCCTACAGCCCACGTGGTCCCCGGGGCAGGTGGCCCCACCCGGTGGGCCCCCGGGACCCTTCCGGTGGTCCCGATACAATACCGGTGACCCGAAACTTGTCCCGATGGCCGAAACAGCACTTCCTATATATAATTCTTTACCTTTGGACCATTCCGGAACTCCTCGTGACGTCCGAGATCTCATCCGGGACTCCGAACAACATTCGGGTTACTGCATATACATATCCCTACAACCCTAGCGTCACCGAACCTTAAGTGTGTAGACCCTACGGGTTCGGGAGACAGGCAGACATGACCGAGACGGCTCTCCGGTCAATAACCAACAGCGGGATCTGGATACCCATGTTGGCTCCCACATGCTCCACGATGATCTCATCAGATGAACCACGATGTCGTGGATTCAAGCAACCCCGTATGCAATTCCCTTTGTCAATCGATATGTTACTTGCCCGAGATTCGATCGTTGGTATCCCAATACCTCGTTTAATCTCGTTACCGGCAAGTCACTTTACTCGTACCGTAATGCATGATCCCGTGACCAGACACTTGGTCACTTTGAGCTCATTATGATGATGCATTACCGAGTGGGCCCAGTGATACCTCTCCGTCATACGGAGTGACAAATCCCAGTCTTGATCCGTGTCAACCCAACAGACACTTTCGGAGATACCCGTAGTGTACCTTTATAGTCACCCAGTTACGTTGTGACGTTTGGTACACCCAAAGCACTCCTACGGTATCCGGGAGTTACACGATCTCATGGTCTAAGGAAAGGATACTTGACACTGGAAAACTCTAGCAAACGAACTATACGATCTTGTGCTATGTTTAGGATTGTGTCTTGTCCATCACATCATTCTCCTAATGATGTGATCTCGTTATCAATGACATCCAATGTCCATAGTCAGGAAACCATGACTATCTGTTGATCAACGAGCTAGTCAACTAGAGGCTTACTAGGGACATGTTGGTGTCTGTTATTCACACATGTATTACGATTTCCGGATAACACAATTATAGCATGAATAAAGACAATTATCATGAACAAGGAAATATAATAATAATGCTTTTATTATTGCCTCTAGGGCATATTTCCAACACCAACGCCTCCCAGTTGATTGTGCAAGGCCGATTTATTTTCTGCCCCAGCAAGGAGGAGAAGTGCCCGTGCATAGCGGCCACCTTGTCGGCATGGCTAGTCTTGAGGCCGCCTGCTGATTGGATGCACTGAATGAAGTTTCTTCATCGCCTGGAGGTTTGCTTTGCCTGAAAAAATGCTGTGGAAGCGTCGCCTGCCTTCAGCCAAGTGATGCGCGAGGCCTGCCACCTTCTGACGCGCTCGAGGGCTGCAAGGCCGACAATCTTCAGTTTCAGGGTTTTCCGTAGCCAGAAATCACTGTGTGTGAGCTGCCTCTTCTCTTGTGCGACATCCAGACGCAGCACAACCTCTGAAGCCAGATGGAACTGCAACTTGGTCTCGCTGAACAGAGTTTTTGCCTAGATCTTCAGGTCAGCCACGACTCTCTTCAGTTTGATCTTCAGCCTTGTGAAAGGGCAGCTATGGTTGACCGGCCTCTGCCAAGCCCTGGCTACCGTCTGCTGGAAGTGCGGGAACCGCGTCCAGAACGTCTCAAACCTGAAAATTTCCTTGCGGTGCGGTGCAGCAGCGTTGGACAGCAGAAGAGGGCAATGATCTGAGCATGTCGTGGACGCGACCATCATGATGTAGGAGGGGAACAGGGTTTCCCACTCCAGATTGCAAAACATTTTGTCGATGGCGATGAACGTGGGGTTTTCCCTCTCATTACTCCAAGTAAAGCATCTGTTCTTGCATTTGATCTCTCGCAGCCCAGCTCTGTCAATGGCTGCTTTGAATCTGCCCATGATCTGCCTGTTTAGGTTGAGGTTGCTCTTGTCCCTCGCCTCATCGATTACATTTAAATCACCACGGATTAACCAAGGCTCCCCGGCAGGTGGCATGGCTCTGATCAGCTCAGCAAGGAACTCCTCCTTGCGGTTGTTGTCGGTAGGCCCGTAAACGGTGGTAATCCAGAATGTGTTGCTGCTCTGCAGGAGCATTGCGCGGGCTGTGATGGAGAATTGGCCGATCGCATTAGTGGTGATGGTGATCTTGGAGGAGTCCCACAAGATCACGGCTCCGCCTCTGGTGCCGTCCGCCGGCAGGACCGCGACGGCGTCTAATCGGCTACCTCCTATTTCTTTTACTAACGCCGGCGACCATGTTTCTATTTTGGTCTCCTGGAGGCACAACACAACCAGCCTATGTGAGTCCGCGACCTCACGGACCGTGGCTCTCCTGACTGGCGAGTTCAGCCCTCGCACGTTCTAGCTCATTGTGGTGCAGTTTGTACTAATCATGGGCACATGTGTTTTTGCTCCGGGGGCAAACAGATGCACTAGATAAACTGAAAGACAGGTACACCACCCTGCTGGCATGGGCGTGACAGCGACCACCGATAGGCCCCAACCCCCGCTGTCTACGATCTAACCACTGAATCCTGACACTACACATAACAGATGATCCTAACTCGAACTGGATGACAGCCAGCCGCCGTCGGAGACTAGCTAAAGCTTCGTCTAACATAACTAAGCTTGATCAGCTCCATCTGGGCCGGCCAGGCCGGCCATGGTGCGAAGGGCATCGACGTTGAGGCGCGTGAGTGTAGTGACCAGACCTCAAACGGTCCGATCTCTGTGTCATCCCTGGATCAGTAATGCTGACACGCATAGTACTTGAAGGATTTATAACAGAGTAGCAATCACACACTTATTACATCGAGTGTCTCAAAAGAGAACTTATTACAAAATAATATGGCTCAAGGCCATTTAAAAACGATAACAGCTAGCGGAAGGCTTGGAAGATGAGCGAGTCCATCAACTCCAACGGCATCACTGAGTATAGAACCACGATCTAAGGCTCCTTACTCGTCGTCTGAAAAGTCTGCAACATGAACGTTGCAGCCCAAAAACGGGCCAGCACATGGAATATGCTGGCAATGTAACACACAGAGAGTAGTGAACAGAATTAGGCTATACTACATGCATATATGGCTGGTGGAAAGCTCTATGGTTACAGTTTTGTGTAAAGCCAGTTTTTCCCAACTGCAAAGGAATAAATTTTATTTAACTATCATGGTGGTTGTTAAACATTGAGAGCGTAGACACCCTCTCAATCCCAATTAAACATCATCATTAAAACCCAACAAAATTAATTAAAGTCACATGTTGAGATTCACATGATAATCCAAGTAATAGATACTCAAGACGTCCATAACCGGGGACACGGCTAACCATGATTAGTTTATACACTCTGCAGAGGTTTGTGCACTTTTCCCCACAAGACTCGATCTCCTCCGCTGGGATTCTCGCACTACATGGTGTTTGAGAAACGGATGACCGAGACATAGTCTTTGAGAAGCGCTAGCACCTTACGATCGGGCAGACTATTACACCTACTTTCCCCTACATTTGCTAGTCTACCACTGTAAGAGTTCGCACGACTTAATCAACTATGCTAGAGCCCATAGTAGCTTATGGCTGCACACGAAAGTTTCTAGTATGAATAATCTCATGATCCCTTGGAGCCTGGGTGGCGGTCCATAAAGAAAAACAACAGGCAATCGCTGGAATACCCAGGTGCCTCAATCCACGCAGATGTGTATTAAAGTTGCCACCTTAAGTTGAACCATTAATTAACATTCTCACATCTGTCATGGATACACTCAAATCCAATCCACGTTTACAAGCATAGCATGGCATAAGCAAACGCAGAAGTAACTCCCAGGGTTTGATAATAAAACAGGTAATAGGTACCACCTCATCTACTTCCCAAAACCCACATATTAATCAGATCCTATTCATGCAATGACTTGAGGGTTGACCTAATGCAATAAAACTGGGTAGCAAAAAGTATGATCAAAGTGTTACTTGCCTTGTTGATGATCCGCGGAACCTAGAGATTCAAAGTAGCAAGCGGCGCACTCCGGGTACTCTGTCGCAAACAAACAAACAAGCATACTATAAGCACTAATCTAATGCACAGGTAAAACTCAAATAAGAGATCTAACCAGAAGGTTACACTTAAGACTCCGGTTTGCAAAAGAAACAAATCGAACGAAACAACGAAAGTCAAACGGCGAAAGAAAACAAGCTTCGATTACTAATCTGGACCTAAGTCAAATTTTACAGAAGCAAAAACTTGTTTGAGTTGGTTAAACGGAAATAGGGTTTCGAGACAAAGCTCTAGGCGCTTGAATCGCCTGATTCCGATAAACGAGTGAAAATTTAAACTAAAATGAAAATCGGATCAGAAATCGCGATCAGAAATAATCGCGGAAAATCTGAGAAAATGAAAAAACTGACGAACAGATTAACGAACGAATGTTCGTTATCTGAAACTAAACGGTGAACTCGTCCTATAAAACGAACGAACGAGCGAACGCTCGCTAAGTAAAAGAATCGATAAAACCGATCTAATAAAAAAAACCTAGGGGTTTCAAGGGAAAACAGGATCGGTTTTCTCCGAAAAACCGGCGGCGAACGGCGCGGCTACCTCGTCGGACTCCGACAGCTCGGGGCTTCGGCGGGGCGGGGCAGCGGTGAGCGGCGGCTGCGGCGGCAAGCGGCGGCTGCGGGAGGCGGGGCGAGGCGAGGTGGCGGGGTGGGGTGGCGGCGATGGGAATTTATGAGAGGGGGCGGCTTGGGGAAGGGGCCGTCTCGGGAGGCGTGCTCCTCCCGGACTTGGGCGGCGGCGGCGGCTTCGCTCGGGACTCCGGTCCCGAGCCGGTGCGGGAGACGGCGGCGGGCGGGCGGGCTTGGCCCGGCTCTGCTGGGCTTTCGGCCCAGTCGGGCGCGCGAACAGTTTTTTTAAAACAATTCCACCAAAACTAAGAAACAAAATTCTAGAAAATAAAATAAAATTTTAAAAATGCCAAAATAAGTTTTCAACGCCTAAATAATATATTTAGAACAAGATGAACATTTTCTTGGCCCTAAAATGCAGTTTTGAAAAACGTGCAATTTTTCCTAAATTCAAATAAAACTAGCCAAAAACTCTGAAATAAAATCTTATTTGATTTTTTTATTAAATCATCAATATTTCGTTATTTTGGGAAAGTCATTTTATTCCCTCTCTCATATTTCTATAATGGAAATAATTGAAGATAAAATAAATAAAATCAAATGATCATATCTTCAAAATTTGAGAAAACTCAAATATGAAATTAACGAAACCCCCAACTCTCTTCGTGGGTCCTTGAGTTGCGTAGAATTTCTGGATCAGGCCAAAAGCAGATAAAAATATGATATGAAGTGATGATCTAATGTATAACATTCCAAATTGAAAATTTGGGATGTTACAAACCTACCCCCCTTAAGATGAATCTCGCCCTCGAGATCCGGGTTGGCTAGAAAATAGGTGAGGGTGGTCCTTCAACAGATCTTCCACTCGCTCCTAGGTGGCTTCATCCTCGGTGTGGTGGCTCCACTGAACTTTGCAAAACTTGATAACCTTGCTGCGGGTGACTCGGCTGGCATACTCGAGAATCTTGACTAGTTTCTCCTCATAGGTCAAATCACTATCCAACTGAATCGCTTCCAGCGGCACTATATGTAACACCCCGGATGTAACTTTCCCAATTTGTACTCCAACTCTTGTCGTTTCCGGCGTTAAGTTATTTTATTTTCTCGGGTTCGGGTTTTTGTCTCCGTGTATTTTTGTCGTTGTCATGCATCTCATATCATGTCATCATGTGCATTGCATTTGCATACGTGTTTGTCTCATGCATTCGAGCATTTTCCCCGTTGTCCGTTTTGCATTCCGGCGCTTCGTTCTCCTCCGGTGGTCATTTCTAGCTTTCTTTCGTGTGTGGGGATTAAACATTTCCGGATTGGACCGAGACTTGCCAAGCGGCCTTGGTTTACTACCGGTAGATTGCCTGTCAAGTTTCGTATCATTTGGACTTCGTTTGTTACTCCAACGGTTAACCGAGGGACCGAAAAGGCCTGGTTTGTGTTGCAGCCCAACACCCTTCCAATTTGACCAAAACCCACCTAAACCTGCTCCATCATCTAGAGCGTTCGATCACGATCGCGTGGCTGAAAACCGCACCTCATTTGGACTCTCCTAGCTCCTCCTATGCCTATATATAGCCTCTCCCCGAAAATTCGTGGATCTCCTCTCTCCCAAACCTTAAAAATCCCCTCATCGTGCGCCGCCGGACAAAATTTGCCGCCGACGGACACGTCCGCCATGCCTGTCCGCCGCCCCGTGTCCTCCACCCATTGGCCGCCGCCCGTGCCCACTTCACCGCACCGCGCGGGCCCGCTCAGCCCGCTTCAGGCCCCCGCGGCCCGAGCCGCCATCCGCCGCCGCCGCCGAGTCAGGCCGCCTCCCCGCCGCCCGAGCGCGCCGCCTCCTCCTCCGAGCCGCCACCGCCGGAGCAAGCCGGCCCCGCCGCTGACGACCGCCGCTGCGGCCCCGCCGCGCCCGCGCCTCCTCGCCGTCGACAACCGCCACCGCGGCCCTACCGCGCCGCTCCCCGCCGTCCCGTGGCCGGATCCGGGCCGCTGGTGAGCTCCCGTCACCGCCATGCCCTTCTCCGGCGAAGATTCCAGCAGACCTCGGTTTCCGTGCACTGGATCCAGATCTGAAAATATCTTCTCGGGTTGACTTTCTCTCTCGAAACCCTAATCCATATGCTCCTGTTCATAGCCTTGTATCTTCGCATCCGTTACTCCGTTTTTGGCATATAGCATATCAAAATGTTCACCTTAGAGAGTACATCATTTCATTCCATTGCATCATTTTCATTTGAGTTCATCTTGATGCCCGAAATGCTGTTAGAACAGGGCTACTTGAGATAATTGTCAGATCTGCTACTCTATTTAGCTTTTTGTCATTTTTGCCATGATTATTGTGTGCATGTTATGCCCTGATGCTCTACATATGTTTTGTTAAGGGTTTTGTCGTCTTTCCAGAGGTGCAACCCATGTATTTTTGTGATGTGTGTGGTGACTAGCACAAGCTTGCAAAGTGGTGCACTTGGTAATTCTGTTTTTCAGGGACTTAGCATTTCCACTAAGTCCTTGACCTGTTATCTCATATTGCCATATGTTCATGTTGTTTTCTTAGTGATCCATGCCTCTTTTGAGGATGATCAGTAAGGATGTTGTGTTAATCTTGTAGTGCTCTATCCATCCATGTCTTTGATTGTAATTATGGAGCAGCCTAGCTTGAGTCAATCGAGTTCTACTTTTGCTACTTTGTGAATCTGGGCAGATTGTCAACTTGTTTGCAATTTTGCCGATGATGTTGTAGTTGATCCGTGCATGCTATGTTATTGTTCTTGCCATGTCTAGCTTGCATTTTGTGTGTTCTTGATGGATGTATGCTTAGCTTGTCATGACTTGCTCCGTAGTGAGTGCATCGAGCTTATAAACATGCCTACTTGATATCTGTTTTCAATGCGACATATGCCTTCAATGCGATTATGCCTCTAAGTCGTGCCTCGACACGTGGGAGATATAGTCGCATCGAGGGTGTTACAAGTTCAATGAGAAGGGTGAACTCGATGCTATGTCGCAAATTCCAGTCGTTTGCGAATATCAAGACGTCTTTCCAGAAGAGCTTCTAGGAATGCCTCCGCATCGGCCAGTTGAATTCGTTATTGATCTTGAGCCTGGCACGGAACCTGTATGCAAACGTCCTTACAAGCTCGGACCTAAAGAGTTGAAGGAGCTGAAGAAGCAACTCGATATTCAAGAGAAAATGGGTCTCATCCGGCCTAGTTCTTCTCCGTGGGGTTTTGGTGTTCTTTTTGTGAAGAAGAAGGATGGAACGGACCAACTTTGTGTTGATTACCGTCCATTGAACAAGAAGACCATCAAGAACAAATACCCACTTCCCAACATCAACGAGCTGTTCAAACAACTCAAAGGTGCCCAAGTATTCTCCAAGCTTGATCTTCGTATGGGTTATCATCAGATTCGAATCCGTGAGCAAGATATTCCCAAGACGGCTTTCAGGACAAGCTATGGTTCATATGAATACACTGTCATGTCTTTTGGCCTCGCCAACACTCCTCCGACGTTCTCTTGCATGATGAACTTCATCTTCAACGCCTACACCAATGACTTCGTTTTGGTCTATCTCGATGACATTCTGGTTTTCTCCAAGAACAAGGAAGATCATGCCAAGCACTTGCGTTTGGTACTCGATAAGCTCAGGGAACATCAGTTCTACGCCAAGTTCTCTAAGTGTGAATTTTGGCTCGATGAGGTTCTTTATCTTGGTCATATCATCTCTGCCAAGGGCATTGCCGTGAATCCTGAGAAGGTGTCTGCAATTGTGAATTGGGAACCTCCTCAGAACGTGAAGCAACTCCGTAGCTTCCTCTGTCTCGCAAGCTATTATCGAAGATTCGTTGAAAACTTTTCTAAGATCGCGAACCTCTCTCTAATCTTCTCCAAAAGCACGTCAAGTACGTTTGTTCTCCGGAGTGTGACATTGCTTTCAACACTTTGAAAGAGAAATTGATTACTGCTCCAGTTCTGACTCCGCCTGATGAATCCAAGCCGTACGAGGTCTTTTGTGATGCCTCTCTCCAAGGTCTTGGCGCAGTTTTGATGCAAGAGAAGAAAGTTGTTGCTTATACCTCTCGCCAGTTGAAGCCTAATGAGAAGAACTACCCCACTCATGATCTCGAGTTGGCGGCAGTTGTGCATGCTCTTTTGACTTGGAGACATCTTCTATTGGGAAGAAAAGTGGACATTTTCACTGATCACAAGAGTCTCAAGTACATCTTCACTTAGCCTAATCTCAACCTCAGGCAAACTCGATGGGTCGAAATGATTCAAGAGTATAATATGAGTATCGAGTATACTCCAGGCAAGGCCAATGTGATTGCTGACGCATTGAGCAGGAAAGCTTATTGCAACAGTCTGATTCTTAAGCCTTATCAACCCGAGCTTTGTGAAGCTTTCCGCAAACTTAATCTGCAAGTTGTTCCTCAAGGTTTCCTCGCCAACCTTCTAGTCTCTCCTACCTTGGAAGATCAGATTCGCCAAGCCCAGCTTCTTGATTCTATGGTGAAAAAGGTGAAGATTGGGATTGCCAAGAGTCAACCCAAGTACAAGTGCTACCGCCTTGATGACAAGGGTACTCTCTTCTTCGAGGATCGTATTGTTGTACCCAAAGGTGAACTTCGTAAAGTGATCTTGAACGAGGCTCACAATTCTCTCCTCTCCATCCACCCCGGGAGCACGAAGATGTATCAGGACCTCAAGCAGGCTTATTGGTGTACTCGAATGAAGCGCGAGATTGCTCAATTCGTGAATGAATGTGATGTCTACAGAAGAGTGAAGGCAGAACACCAAAGGCTAGCTGGTCTCCTCCAACCTCTTGCCATTCCAGAATGGAAGTTTAACCAGATTGAAATGGACTTCGTGACTGGGTTTCCAAAGTCCAAGCGTGGCAATGATGCTATATTCGTTGTCACCGACAAACTCACCAAAGTGGCTCATTTTCTAACTATCAAAGAGTCGATCACTGCAGCTCAATTGGCGGAACTCTATACCTCTCGGATTGTCTCTCTGCACGGTATTCCACAAGTGATCTCTTCAGACCGTGGTAGCATCTTTACATCCAAGTTTTGGGATTCTTTTCAGAAGGCCATGGGCACCAACATCCGCCTCAGCACAGCTTTCCATCCTCAAACTAGCGGTCAAGTCGAGTGTGTCAACCAGATTCTTGAAGATATGCTTAGGGCTTGTGTGATCTCCTTCGACATGAAGTGGGAGGATTGTCTTCCTTATGCCGAATTCTCCTACAACAACAGTTTTCAAGCAAGTTCGGGCAAGGCCCCATTTGAAATTCTGTATGGCAGGAAGTGCCGTACCCCTCTCAACTGGTCTGAAACCGGTGAATGTCAGCTTTTGGGTAATGACTTAATCACAGAGGCAGAGGAAATGTGCAAAGTCATTCGCGATAACCTCAAAGCAGCCCAATCCCGCCAGAAGAGCTACTATGATAGTAAGCATCGTGATTTGGCTTTCGAGATCGGAGATCATGTTTACCTCCGCGTCTCTCCTATGAAAGGTACTCGTCGCTTCGGTATCAAAGGGAAGCTTGTCCCTAGATACGTGGGACCTTTCAAGATTGTCAGCAAGAGAGGCGACCTCGCCTATCAACTCGAGCTTCCTTCAAACTTTGCAAATGTTCATGACGTGTTCCATGTCTCTCAGCTTCGAAAGTGCTTCAAGACTCCTGACCGCACCGTCAACTTCGAGGACATTGAGCTCCAAGAAGATCTCTCTTACCGTGAGCACCCAGTTGCTATTCTTGAAGAGACTGAACGCAAGACTCGCAATAAGTCAATCAAATTTCTCAAAGTCAAGTGGTCACACCATTCCGACCGTGAAGCTACCTGGGAACGTGAGGACCACCTCCGTTCTGAGTACTCGGCGTTCTTTCAGTCCTAGATCTCAGGACGAGATCCTTTCGTAGTGGTGGAGTGTTGTAACACCCTGGATGTAACTTTCCCAATTTGTACTCCAACTCTTGCCGTTTCCGGCGTTAAGTTATTTTATTTTCTCGGGTTCGGGTTTTTGTCTCCGTGCGTTGTTGTCGTTGTCATGCATCTCATATCATGTCATCATGTGCATTGCATTTGCATACGTGTTCATCTCATGCATTCGAGCATTTTCCCCGTTGTCCGTTTTGCATTCCGGCGCTTTGTTCTCCTCCGGTGGTCATTTCTAGCTTTCTTTCGTGTGTGGGGATTAAAAATTTCCGGATTGGACCGAGACTTGCCAAGCGGCGTTGGTTTACTACCGGTAGACCGCCTGTCAAGTTTCGTATCATTTGGACTTCGTTTGTTACTCCAACGGTGAACCGAGGGACCGAAAAGGCCTCGTGTGTGTTGCAGCCCAACACCCTTCCAATTTGGCCAAAACCCACCTAAACCTGCTCCATCATCTAGAGCGTTCGATCACGATCGCGTGGCCGAAAACCGCATCTCATTTGGACTCTCCTAGCTCCTCCTATGCCTATATATAGCCTCTCCCCGAAAATTCGCGGATCTCCTCTCTCCCAAACCCTAAAAATCCCCTCATCGCGCGCCGCCGGACAAAATTTGCCGCCGACGGACACGTCCGCCATGCCCGTCAGCCGGCACGTGTCCTCCGCCCATTGGCCGCCGCCCGTGCCCACTTTGCCGTACCGCGCGGGCCCGCTCAGCCCGCTTCAGGCCCCTGCGGCCCGAGCCGCCATCCGCCGCCGCCGCCGCCGAGTCAGGCCGACTCCCCGCCGCCCGAGCGCGCCGCCTCCTCCTCCGAGCCGCCGCCGCCGGAGCAAGCCGGCCCCGCCGCCGACGACCGCCGCCGTGGCCCCGCCGTGCCCGCCGTGCCCGCGCCTCCCCGCCGTCGACAACCGCCGCCTCGGCCCTATCGCGCCGCTCCCCGCCGTCCCGCGGCCGGATCCGGGCCGCCGGTGAGCTCCCGTCGCCACCCTTCCCTTCTCCGGTGAAGATTCCGGCGGACCTCGGTTTCCGTGCACTGGATCCAGATCTTAGAATATCTTCTCGGGTTGACTTTTTCTCTCGAAACCCTAATCCATATGCTCCTGTTCATAGCCTTGTATCTCCGCATCCGTAACTCAGCATATCAAAATGTTCATCTCAGAGAGTACATCATTTCATTCCATTGCATCATTTTCATTTGAGTTCATCTTGATGCCCGAAATGCTGTTAGAAGAGGGCTACTTGAGATAATTGTCAGATCTGCTACTCTATTTAGCTTTTTGTCATTTTTGCCATGATTATTGTGTGCATGTTATGCCCTGATGCTCTATATATGTTTTGTTAAGGGTTTTGTCGTCTTTCCAGAGGTGCAACCCATGTATTTTTGTGATGTGTGTGGTGACTAGCACAAGCTTGCAAAGTGGTGCACTTGGTAATTCTGTTTTTCAGGGACTTAGCATTTCCACTAAGTCCTTGACCTGTTATCTCATATTGCCATATGTTCATGTTGTTTTCTTAGTGATCCGTGCCTCTTTTGAGGATGACCAGTAAGGATGTTTTGTTAATCTTGTAGTGCTCTATCCATCCATGTCTTTGATTGTAATTATGGAGCACCCTAGCTTGAGTCAATCGAGCTCTACTTTTGCTTCTTTGTGAATCTGGGCAGATTGTCAACTTGTTTGCAATTTTGCCGATGATGTTGTAGTTGATCCGTGCATGCTATGTTATTGTTCTTGCCATGTCTAGCTTGCATTTTGTGTGTTCTTGATGGATGTATGCTTGGCTTGTCATGACTTTCTCCGTAGTGAGTGCATCGAGCTCGTAAACATGCCTACTTGATATCTCTTTTCAATGCGACATATGCCTTCAATGCGATTATGCCTCTAAGTCGTGCCTCGACACGTGGGAGATATAGTCGCATCGAGGGTGTTACAAGTTCAATGAGAAGGGTGAACTCGATGCTATCTCGCAAATTCCAGTCGTTTGCGAATATCAAGACGTCTTTCCAGAAGAGCTTCCAGGAATGCCTCCGCACCGGCCAGTTGAATTCGTTATTGATCTTGAGCCTGGCACGGAACCTGTGTGCAAACGTCCTTACAAGCTCGAACCTGAAGAGTTGAAGGAGCTGAAGAAGCAACTCGATATTCAAGAGAAAATGGGTCTCATCCGGCCTAGTTCTTCTCCGTGGGGTTGTGGTGTTCTTTTTGTGAAGAAGAAGGATGGAATGGACCGACTTTGTGTTGATTACCGTCCATTGAACAAGAAGACCATCAAGAACAAATACCCACTTCCCAACATCAATAAGCTGTTCGAACAACTCAAAGGTGCCCAAGTATTCTCCAAGCTTGATCTTCGTATGGGTTATCATCAGATTCGAATCCGTGAGCAAGATATTCCCAAGACGGCTTTCAGGACAAGCTATGGTTCATATGAATACACTGTCATGTCTTTTGGCCTCGCCAACACTCCTCCGACGTTCTCTTGCATGATGAACTTCATCTTCAACGCCTACACCAATGACTTCGTTTTGGTCTATCTCGACGACATTCTGGTTTTCTCCAAGAACAAGGAAGATCATGCCAAGCACTTGCGTTTGGTACTCGATAAGCTCAGGGAACATCAGTTCTATGCCAAGTTCTCTAAGTGTGAATTTTGGCTCGATGAGGTTATTTATCTTGGTCATATCATCTCTGCCAAGGGCATTGCCGTGAATCCTGAGAAGGTGTCTGCAATTGTGAATTGGGAACCTCCTCAGAACGTGAAGAAACTCCGTAGCTTCCTCGGACTCGCAAGCTATTGTCGAAGATTCGTTGAAAACTTTTCTAAGATCGCGAAGCCTCTCTCTAATCTTCTCCAAAAGCACGTCAAGTACGTTTGGTCTCCGGAGTGTGACATTGCTTTCAACACTTTGAAAGAGAAATTGATCACTGCTCCAGTTCTGACTCCGCCTGATGAATCCAAGCCGTACGAGGTCTTTTGTGATGCCTCTCTCCAAGGTCTTGGCGCAGTTTTGATGCAAGAGAAGAAAGTTGTTGCTTATACCTCTCGCCAGTTGAAGCCTAATGAGAAGAACTACCCCACTCATGATCTCGAGTTGGCGGCAGTTGTGCATGCTCTTTTGACTTGGAGACATCTTCTATTGGGAAGAAAAGTGGACATTTTCACTGATCACAAGAGTCTCAAGTACATCTTCACTCAGCCTAATCTCAACCTCAGGCAAACTCGATGGGTCGAAATGATTCAAGAGTATAATCCGAGTATCGAGTATACTCTAGGCAAGGCCAATGTGATTGCTGACGCATTGAGCAGGAAAGCTTATTGCAACAGTCTGATTCTTAAGCCTTATTTACCCGAGCTTTGTGAAGCTTTCCGCAAACTTAATTGCAAGTTGTTCCTCAAGGTTTCCTCGCCAACCTTCTAGTCTCTCCTACCTTGGAAGATCAGATTCGGCAAGCCCAGCTTCTTGATGCTATGGTGAAAAAGGTGAAGATTGGGATTGCCAAGAGTCAACCCAAGTACAAGTGCTACCGCCTTGATGACAAGGATACTCTCTTCTTCGAGGATCGTATTATTGTACCCAAAGGTGAACTTCGTAAAGTGATCTTGAACGAGGCTCACAATTCTCTCCTCTCTATCCACCCTGGGAGCATGAAGATGTATCAGGACCTCAAGCAGGCTTATTGGTGGACTCAAATGAAGCGTGGCATTGCTCAATTCGTGAATGAATGTGATGTCTGCAGAAGAGTGAAGGCAGAACACCAAAGGCCAGCTGGTCTCCTCCAACCTCTTGCCATTCCGGAATGGAAGTTTGACCACATTGAAATGGACTTCGTGACTGGGTTTCCAAAGTCCAAGCGTGGCAATGATGCTATATTCGTTGTCATCGACAAACTCACCAAAGTGGCTCATTTTCTGCCTATCAAAGAGTCGATCACTGCAGCTCAATTGGCGGAACTCTATACCTCTCGGATTGTCTCTCTGCACGGTATTCCACAAGTGATCTCTTCAGACTGTGGTAGCATCTTTACATCCAAGTTTTGGGATTCTTTTCAGAAGGCCATGGGCACCAACATCCGCCTCAGCACAGCTTTCCATCCTCAAACTAGCGGTCAAGTCGAGCGTGTCAACCAGATTCTTGAAGATATGCTCAGGGCTTGTGTGATCTCCTTCGACATGAAGTGGGAGGATTGTCTTCCTTATGCCGAATTCTCTTACAACAACAGTTTTTAAGCAAGTTCGGGCAAGGCCCCATTTGAAATTCTGTATGGCAGGAAGTGCCGTACCCCTCTCAACTGGTCTGAAACCGGTGAACGTCAGCTTTTGGGTAATGACTTAATCACAGAGGCAGAGGAAATGTGCAAAGTCATTCGCGATAACCTCAAAGCAGCACAATCCCGCCAGAAGAGCTACTATGATAGTAAGCACCATGATTTGGCTTTCGAGATCGGAGATCATGTTTACCTCCGCGTCTCTCCTATGAAAAGTACTCGTCGCTTCGGTATCAAAGGGAAGCTTGCCCCTAGATACGTGGGACCTCTCAAGATTGTCAGCAAGAGAGGCGACCTTGCCTATCAACTCAAGCTTCCTTCAAACTTTGCAAATGTTCATGACGTGTTCCATGTCTCTCATCTTCGAAAGTGCTTCAAGACTCCTGACCGCACCATCAACTTCGAGGACATTGAGCTCCGAGAAGATCTCTCTTACCGTGAGCACCCAGTTGCTATTCTTGAAGAGACTGAACGCAAGACTCGCAATAAGTCAATCAAATTTCTCAAAGTCAAGTGGTCACACCATTCCGACCGTGAAGCTACCTGGGGACGCGAGGATCACCTCCGTTCTGAGTACCCGGCGTTCTTTCAGTCCTAGATCTCGGGACGAGATCCTTTCGTAGTGGTGGAGTGTTGTAACACCCCGGATGTAACTTTCCCAATTTGTACTCCAACTCTTGCCGTTTCCGGCGTTAAGTTATTTTATTTTCTCGGGTTCGGGTTTTTGTCTCCGTGTGTTGTTGTCGTTGTCATGCATCTTATATCATGTCATCATGTGCATTGCATTTGCATACGTGTTCGTCTCATGCATTCGAGCATTTTCCCCGTTGTCCGTTTTGCATTCCGGCGCTTCGTTCTCCTCCGGTGGTCATTTCTAGCTTTCTTTCGTGTGTGGGGATTAAACATTTCCGTATTGGACCGAGACTTGCCAAGCGGCGTTGGTTTACTACCGGTAGACCGCCTGTCAAGTTTCGTATCATTTGGACTTCGTTTGTTACTCCAACGGTTAACCGAGGGACCGAAAAGGCCTCGTGTGTGTTGCAGCCCAACACCCATCCAATTTGGCCAAAATCCACCTAAACCTGCTCCATCATCTAGAGCGTTCGATCACGATCGCGTGGCCGAAAACCGCACCTCATTTGGACTCTCCTAGCTCCTCCTATGCCTATATATAGCCTCTCCCCGAAAATTCACGGATCTCCTCTCTCCCAAACCCTAAAAATCCCCTCATCACGCGCCGCCGGAAAAAATTTGCCGCCGACGGACACGTCCACCACGCCCGTCTGCCGCCACGTGTCCTCCGTCCATTGGCTTCCGCCCGTGCCCACTTCGCCGCACCGCGCGGGCCCGCTCAGCCCGCTTCAGGCCCCCGCGGCCCGAGCCGCCATCTGCCGCTGCCGAGTCAGGCCGCCTCCCCGCCGCCCGAGCGCGCCGCCTCCTCCTCCGAGCCACCGCCGCCGGAGCAAGCTAGCCCTGCCACCGACGACCGCCACCGCGGCCCCGCCGTGCCCGCCGCGCCCGCGCCTCCCCGTCGTCGACAACCGTCGCCGCGGCCCTACCGCGCCGCTCCCCGCCGTCCCGCGGCCGGATCCGGGCCGCCGGTGAGCTCCCGTCGCCGCCCTGCCCTTCTTCGGCGAAGATTCCGGCGGACCTCGGTTTCCATGCACTGGATCCAGATCTGAAAATATCTTCTCGGGTTGACTTTTTCTCTCGAAACCCTAATCCATATGCTCCTGTTCATAGCCTTGTATCTCCGCATCCATAACTCCGTTTTTGGCATATAGCATATAAAAATGTTCATCTCAGAGAGTACATCATTTCATTCCATTGCATCATTTTCATTTGAGTTCATCTTGATGCCCGAAATGCTGTTATAAGAGGGCTACTTGAGATAATTGTCAGATCTGCTACTCTATTTAGTTTTTTGTCATTTTTACCATGATTATTGTGTGCATGTTATGCCCTGATGCTCTACATATGTTTTGTTAAGGGTTTTGTCGTCTTTCCAGAGGTGAAACCCATGTATTTTTGTGATGTGTGTGGTGACTAGCACAAGCTTGCAAAGTGGTGCACTTGGTAATTCTGTTTTTCAGGGACTTAGCATTTCCACTAAGTCCTTGACCTGTTATCTCATATTGCCATATGTTCATGTTGTTTTCTTAGTGATCCGTGCCTCTTTTGAGGATGACTAGTAAGGATGTTTTGTTAATCTTGTAGTGATCTATCCATCCATGTCTTTGATTGTAATTATGGAGCAGCCTAGCTTGAGTCAATCGAGCTCTACTTTTGCTACTTTGTGAATCTGGGCAGATTGTCAACTTGTTTGCAATTTTGCCGATGATGTTGTAGTTGATCCGTGCATGCTATGTTATTGTTCTTGCCATGTATAGCTTGCATTTTGTGTGTTCTTGATGGATGTATGCTTAGCTTGTCATGACTTGCTCCGTAGTGAGTGCATCGAGCTCGTAAACATGCCTACTTGATATCTGTTCAATGCGACATATGCCTTCAATGCGATTATGCCTCTAAGTCGTGCCTCGACACGTGGGAGATATAGTCGCATTGAGGGTGTTACAAGTTCAATGAGAAGGGTGAACTCGATGCTATCTCGCAAATTCCAGTCGTTTGCGAATATCAAGACGTCTTTCCAGAAGAGCTTCCAGGAATGCCTCCGCACCGGCCAGTTGAATTCGTTATTGATCTTGAGCCTGGCACGGAACCTGTGTGCAAACGTCCTTACAAGCTCGGACCTGAAGAGTTGAAGGAGCTAAAGAAGCAACTCGATATTCAAGAGAAAATGGGTCTCATCCGGCCTTGTTCTTCTCCGTGGGGTTGTGGTGTTCTTTTTGTGAAGAAGAAGGATGGAACGGACCGACTTTGTGTTGATTACCGTCCATTGAACAAGAAGACCATCAAGAAGAAATACCCACTTCCCAACATCAACGAGCTGTTCGAACAACTCAAAGGTGCCCAAGTATTCTCCAAGCTTGATCTTCGTATGGGTTATCATCAGATTCGAATCCGTGAGCAAGATATTCCCAAGACGGCTTTCAGGACAAGCTATGGTTCATATGAATACACTGTCATGTCTTTTGGCCTTGTCAACACTCCTCCGACGTTCTCTCGCATGATGAACTTCATCTTCAACGCCTACACCAATGACTTTGTTTTGGTCTATCTCGACGACATTCTGGTTTTCTCCAAGAACAAGGAAGATCATGCCAAGCACTTGCGTTTGGTACTCGATAAGCTCAAGGAACATCAGTTCTACGCCAAGTTCTCTAAGTGTGAATTTTGGCTCGATGAGGTTCTTTTTCTTGGTCATATCATCTCTGCCAAGGGCATTGCCGTGAATCCTGAGAAGGTGTCTGCAATTGTGAATTGGGAACCTCCTCAGAACGTGAAGCAACTCCGTAGATTCCTCGGTCTCGCAAGCTATTGTCGAAGATTCGTTGAAAACATTTCAAAGATTGCGAAGCCTCTCTGTAATCTTCTCCAGAAGCACATCAAGTACGTTTGGTCTCCGGAGTGTGACATTGCTTTAAACACTTTGAAAGAGAAATTGATCACTGCTCCAGTTCTGACTCCGCCTGATGAATCCAAGCCGTACGAGGTCTTTTGTGATGCCTCTCTCCAAGGTCTTGGCACAGTTTTGATGCAAGAGAAGAAAGTTGTTGCTTATACCTCTCGCCAGTTGAAGCCTAATGAGAAGAACTACCCCACTCATGATCTCGAGTTGGCGGCAGTTGTGCATGCTCTTTTGACTTGGAGACATCTTCTATTGGGAAGAAATGTGGACATTTTCACTGATCACAAGAGTCTCAAGTACATCTTCACTCAGCCTAATCTCAACCTCAGGCAAACTCGATGGGTCGAAATGGTTCAAGAGTATAATCCGAGTATCGAGTATACTCCAGGCAAGGCCAATGTGATTGCTGACGCATTGAGCAGGAAAGCTTATTGCAACAGTCTGATTCTTAAGCCTTATTTACCCGAGCTTTGTGAAGCTTTCCGCAAACTTAATTGCAAGTTGTTCCTCAAGGTTTCCTCGCCAACCTTCTAGTCTCTCCTACCTTGGAAGATCAGATTCGTCAAGCCCAGCTTCTTGATGCTATGGTGAAAAAGGTGAAGATTGGGATTGCCATGAGTCAACCCAAGTACAAGTGCTACCGCCTTGATGATAAGGATACTCTCTTCTTCGAGGATCGTATTGTTGTACCCAAAGGTGAACTTCGTAAAGTGATCTTGAACGAGGCTCACAATTCTCTCCTCTCCATCCACCCTGGGAGCACGAAGATGTATCAGGACCTCAAGAAGGCTTATTGGTGGACTTGAATGAAGCGCGAGATTGCTCAATTCATGAATGAATGTGATGTCTGCAGAAGAGTGAAGGCAGAACACCAAAGGCCAGCTGGTCTCCTCCAACCTCTTGCCATTCCGGAATGGAAGTTTGACCACATTGAAATGGACTTCGTGACTGGGTTTCCAAAGTCCAAGCGTGGCAATGATGCTATATTCGTTGTCATTGACAAACTCACCAAAGTGGCTCATTTTCTGCCTATCAAAGAGTTGATCACTGCAGCTCAATTGGCGGAACTCTATACCTCTCGGATTGTCTCTCTGCACGGTATTCCACAAGTGATCTCTTCAGACCGTGGTAGCATCTTTACATCCAAGTTTTGGGATTCTTTTCAGAAGGCCATGGGCACCAACATCCGCCTCAGCACAGCTTTCCATCCTCAAACTAGCGGTCAAGTCGAGCGTGTCAACCAGATTCTTGAAGATATGCTCAGGGCTTGCGTAATCTCCTTCGACATGAAGTAGGAGGATTGTCTTCCTTATGCCGAATTCTCCTACAACGACAGTTTTCAAGCAAGTTCGGGCAAGGCCCCATTTGAAATTCTGTATGGCAGGAAGTGCCGTACCCCTCTCAACTAGTCTGAAACCGGTGAACGTCGGCTTTTGGGTAATGAATTAATCACAGAGGCAGAGGAAATGTGCAAAGTCATTCGCGATAACCTCAAAGCAGCCCAATCCCGCCAGAAGAGCTACTATGATAGTAAGCACCGTGATTTGGCTTTCGAGATCGGAGATCATGTTTACCTCCGCGTCTCTCCTATGAAAGGTACTCGTCGCTTCAGTATCAAAGGGAAGCTTGCCCCTAGATACGTGGGACCTTTCAAGATTGTCAGCAAGAGAGGCGACCTCGCCTATCAACTCGAGCTTCCTTCAAACTTTGCAAATGTTCATGACGTGTTCCATGTCTCTCATCTTCGAAAGTTCTTCAAGACTCCTGATAGCACCGTCAACTTCGAGGACATTGAGCTCCAAGAAGATCTCTCTTACCGTGAGCACCCAGTTGCTATTCTTGAAGAGACTGAACGCAAGACTCGCAATAAGTCAATCAAATTTCTCAAAGTCAAGTGGTCACACCATTCCGACCATGAAGCTACCTGGGGACGCGAGGACCACCTCCGTTCTGAGTACCCGGCGTTCTTTCAGTCCTAGATCTCGGGACGAGATCCTTTCGTAGTGGTGGAGTGTTGTAACACCCTGGATGTAACTTTCCCAATTTATACTCCAACTCTTGCCGTTTCCGGCGTTAAGTTATTTTATTTTCTCGAGTTCGGGTTTTTGTCTCCATGTGTTGTTGTCATTGTCATGCATCTCATATCATGTCATCATGTGCATTGCATTTGCATACGTGTTCGTCTCATGCATTCGAGCATTTTCCCCGTTGTCCGTTTTGCATTCCGGCGCTTCGTTCTCCTCCGGTGGTCATTTCTAGCTTTCTTTCATGTGTGGGGATTAAACATTTCCGGATTGGAACGAGACTTGCCAAGCGGCCTTGGTTTACTACCGGTAGACCGCCTGTCAAGTTTCGTATCATTTGGACTTCGTTTGTTACTCCAATGGTTAACCGAGGGACCGAAAAGGCCTCGTGTGTGTTGCAGCCCAACACCCATCCAATTTGGCCAAAACCCACCTAAACCTGCTCCATCATCTAGAGCGTTCGATCACGATCGCGTGACCGAAAACCGCACCTCATTTGGATTCTCCTAGCTCCTCCTATGCCTATATATAGCCTCTCCCTGAAAATTCGCGGATCTCCTCTCTCCCAAAGCCAAAAAATCCCCTCATCGCGCGCCGCCGGACAAAATTTGCCGCCGACGGACACGTCCGCCACGCCCGTCCGCTGCCACGTGTCCTCCGCCCATTGGCCGCCGCCCGTGCCCACTTCGCTGCACCGCGCGGGCCCGCTCAGCCCGCTTCAGGCCCCCGCGGCCCGAGCCGCCATCCGCCGCCACCGCCGAGTCAGGCCGCCTCCCCGCCGCCCGAGCGCGCCGCCTCCTCCTCCGAGCCGCCGCCGCCGGAGCAATCCGGCCCCGCCGCCGACGACTGCCGCCGCGGCCCCGCCGTGCCCGCCGCGCCCGCGCCTCCCCGCCGTCGACAACCGCCGCCGCGGCCCTACCGCGCCGCTCCCCGCCGTCCCGCAGCCGGATCCGGGCCTCCGGTGAGCTCCCGTCGCCGCCCTGCCCTTCTCCGGCGAAGATTCCGGCGGACCTCGGTTTCCGTGCACTGGATCCAGATCTGAAAATATCTTGTCGGGTTGACTTTTTCTCTCGAAACCCTAATCCATATGCTCCTGTTCATAGCCTTTTATCTCCGCATCCGTAACTCCATTTTTGGCATATAGCATATCAAAATGTTCATCTCAGAGAGTACATCATTTCATTCCATTGCATCATTTTCATTTGAGTTCATCTTGATGCCCGAAATGCTGTTAGAAGAGGGCTACTTGAGATAATTGTCAGATCTGCTACTCTATTTAGCTTTTTGTCATTTTTGCCATGATTATTGTGTGCATGTTATGCCTTGATGCTCTACATATGTTTTGTTAAGGGTTTTGTCATCTTTCCAGAGGTGCAACCCATGTATTTTTGTGATGTGTGTGGTGACTAGCACAAGCTTGCAAAGTGGTGCACTTGGTAATTCTGTTTTTCAGGGACTTAGCATTTCCACTAAGTCCTTGACCTGTTATCTCATATTGCCATATGTTCATGTTGTTTTCTTAGTGATCCGTGCCTCTTTTGAGGATGACCAGTAAGGATGTTTTGTTAATCTTGTAGTGATCTATCCATCCATGTCTTTGATTGTAATAATGGAGCACCCTAGTTTGAGTCAATCGAGCTCTACTTTTGCTACTTTGTGAATCTGGGCAGATTGTCAACTTGTTTGCAATTTTGCCGATGATGTTGTAGTTGATCCGTGCATGCTATGTTATTGTTCTTGCCATGTCTAGCTTGCATTTTGTGTGTTCTTGATGGATGTATGCTTAGCTTGTCATGACTTGCTCCGTAGTGAGTGCATCGAGCTCGTAAACATGCCTACTTGATATCTGTTTTCAGCATGCTCCAGTTTTCACTAAGTCTGTGATCTGATTATGTTTTTGCCATGTTCACATGCTTGTAATTGTATTTTTTGGTCCTTTTTGGCTCAAGGTCACTAAGGTAGTTTTGTTAAGCTCTTTGTGTAGCTCCATGCCATGCTTTATTTTGCCATGTTCATGTCCTGTAGCATGTAGTTTTGTTGCTCCGAAGAGTGCTACCTGATCTGAAATTTCCAGACAAGTGTTAATTTCACTAAGTCTGAGATCTGTTTGCCATATGCATTTGTGCCATGCTTGTTTGAACCTGTTAATGTATGAATTGGCTGTAGCTCAGTGCTAGACTTTTGTTTAGCATCTTGAATGCATCCCTGCCATGTATTTTGTTGTTATGTTTGGGTGCTGTAGCATGTTCATCTCATTGCATTTAGATGGCTACTTGCTGTAAATCGCAGACCGGTGTCATATTTGAATCGCTTGCCATTTCCAAACCGTAACTCCGATTCCGGTGTTCTTTATATCGTTTTCAAGCGATTTCATCTCATCTTTCCAGTGGCACACTTGGATTTCGAAGTTGAGGCCAGGTTCATGCTTTCCTTGTCATATCTTGCATATGCATCCCGCATCGCATCCCGCATAGCATATCATCTTTGCATCATATTGTTTGATCCTTGCACGTGGTTGATTGTGTCCTTGTTGCTTGTTTTTCTTGTTTGGGTAGAGCCGGGAGACAAGTTCGCTAACGAGGAGCCCGTTGAGTTTGTTTTCGAGGATCCAGTCAACTCTGACAACTGTGCAGGCAAGATGATCATACCCTCGAAATCAGTACTATCTTTGCTATGCTAGATTGCTCGCTCTTTTGCTATGCCAAAGCTACGATGCCTACCACTTGCTTTCAAGCCTCCCAAATTGCCATGTCAAACCTCTAACCCACCATGTCCTAGCAAACCATTGATTGGCTATGTTACCGCTTTGCTCAGCCCCTCTTATAGCGTTGCTAGTTGCAGGTGAAGATTGGAGGCCGTTCCTTGTTGGAACATTTATTTACTTGTTGGGATATCATTATATTATCTTGTTATCTTAATGCATCTATATACTTGGTAAAGGGTGAAAGGCTCGGCCTCTCGCCTAGTGTTTTGTTCCACTCTTGCCGCCCTAGTTTCCGTCGTATCGGTGTTATGTTCCCGGATTTTGCGTTCCTTACGCGGTTGGGTTATAATGGGAACCCCTTGATAGTTCGCCTTGATTAAAGCTTTTCCAGCAATGCCCAACCTTGGTTTTACCATTTGCCACCTAGCCTCTTTTCCCTTGGGTTTCCGGAGCCTGAGGGTCATCTTATTTTAAACCCCCCCGGGCCAGTGCTCCTCTGAGTGTTGGTCCAAACTGTCAGCCGCCGGTGGCTACCAGGGGCAACTCTGGGCTGGCCTACCGGAAGTTTGGACAATCTGAGTGTGCCCTGAGAAAGAGATATGTGCAGCTCCTATCGGGATTTGTCGGCACATTCGGGCGGTGTTGCTGGTCTTGTTTTAACCTGTCGAAGTGTCTTGAAGAACCGAGATACCGAGTCTGATCAGAACGTCTTGGGAGGAGGTCTATTCCTTCTTTGACCGTGAGAGCTTGTCATGGGCTAAGTTGGGACTCCCCTGCAGGGATTTGAACTTTCGAAAGCTGTGCCCGCGGTTATGGGCAGATGGGAATTTGTTAATGTCCGGTTGTAGATAACTTGAACCTTAACTTAATTAAAATGGATCAACTGAGTGTGTTACCGTGATGGCCTCTTCTCGGCGGAGTCCGGGAAGTGGACACGATGTTGGAGTAATGTTGTTCTCTAGTTTCTCGCTCGCGCTTTGCCTCCTCTTCTCGCTCTCTTTTGCGAATAAGTTAGCCACCATATATGCTAGCCGCTTGCTGTAACTCCACATATTTTACCTTGCCTTACCTATAAGCTTAAATAGTCTTGATCGCGAGGGTGCGAGATTGCCGAGTCCCTATGGCTCACATATTACTATTACACCAGATGCAGGGCCTGATGATTCCTCTCCAGGAGACGCGTTTGATCTCAAGTGGGAGTTCGACGAAGACTCTCAACGATACTATGTTTCCTTTCCTGATGATCAGTAGTGGTGCCCAGTTGGGGGTGATTGGGACCGTGTCGCGTGTTGGGTTATCTTTTATTTTGGCGCCGTAGTCGGGACATGAGTGTTTGGATGATGTAATGTTATTTATGTACTTGATTGACGTGGCGAGTGTAAGCCAACTATGTTATCTTCCCTTTATGATTTATATTACGTGGGATGTTGTGAAGATTGCCTAACTTGCGACATATGCCTTCAATGCGATTATGCCTCCAAGTCGTGCCTCGACACGTGGGAGATATAGTCGCATCGAGGGTGTTACACTATATCTCTCAGCGGTATATCCACCATCTCTGCGTGGCACTTCTTCAACTGGGAAACGTGGAACATGTCGTGAACTCCCGACAATCCCTCAGGTAATTCTAATTTATAAGCAACTTCTCCCATGCGTTCCAAAACTCTGTATGGTCCCACAAAACGTGGCGCTAACTTCCCCTTAACTCCAAAGCGCTTAACTCCTCGAAGTGGAGATACACGAAGATAAACTCTATCTCCGGTTTCGTAAACTATCTCCTTACGTTTTGAATCTGCATAGCTCTTCTTCCTGGACTGGGCTACCTTGAGCGTATTGCGAATCAATTTCACCTTCTATTCAGACTCCTTAATCAAATCTGGTCCAAATAACTGGCGGTCTCCAACTTCATCCCACGACAATGGTGTTTTGCACCTTCTTCTGTACAAGGCTTCAAAAGGGGCCATCTTCAAAGTGGATTGATAACTGTTGTTGTAAGAGAACTCCGCATATGGCAAGTTGTCATCCCAACTAGATCCATAATCTAGCGCACAAGCTCTCAGCGTATCCTCCAAAATCTGATTGACTCTCTCGGTCTGTCCATCGGTCTGCGGATGAAAAGCTGTACTGAACTCTAGTCTGGTACCCAAAGTTTCGTGCAACTGATTCCAGAACTTTGAGGTAAACTGAGTTCCTCTATCTGATACAATGCTCCTAGGAACTCCATGCAGACATACGATCCTGGTCATATATATCTTTGCCAACTTAGCGCTGGTGTAAGTGGTCTTCACTGGGATGAAATGAGCTACCTTTGTCAAGCGATCAACTACAACCCATATCGAGTCATAGCCTGAACGGGTCCTGGGTAATCTCATGCTAAAATCCATGCCTAGCTTATCCCACTTCCATTCGGGTATCGGCAATGGCTGTAGCAATCCTACTGGCTTCTGATGCTCTGCCTTTACTCTCTGACATACATCACAAACTGCTACATACTCTGCAATATCCTTCTTCATTCCGGTCCACCAGAAAGTGTCTTTCAAATCCAAATACATCCTGGTATTTCCTGGGTGAATTGAGTACGGCGAATCATGGGCCTCTTGCAGAATTAGCTTCCTGATCTCCGGGTCATTAGGCACATAAACACGGTCCTCAAACCATGAGGTATCATGTTCATCCTCACGAAATCCTTTAACTTTTCCCTTGCTCATCTTCTCCTTTATGGTGGCAATCTCCTTGTCGGTCTTCTTAGCTTCTCTGATCTTATCCATCAGAGTAGACTGAATCTCTAATGCTGCAACATAGCCTCTCGGAACTATCTCCAAACATAGCTCACGAAGATCCTCGGCTAACTCCTTTGGTAACTCTCTGGTCATTAGTGTGTTGACATGGCTCTTGCGGCTCAATGCGTCAGCTACTACGTTAGCCTTTCCGGGATGATAATGTAATCTCATATCATAATCCTTGATGAGCTCCAACCATCTCCTTTGCCTGATATTCAATTCCTTCTGTGTGAAGATGTATTTCAAACTTTTGTGATCCGTGTACACCTCACAATGGTTTCCGATGAGAAAATGTCTCCACGTCTTTAATGCGTGCACTACGGCTGCTAACTCCAAGACGTGTGTAGCATAATTCAATTCATGGGGCTTAAGCTGTCGTGAGGCATATGAAACAACTCTTCCCTCCCACATAAGCACTGCTCCAAGTCCTCGACGTGAAGCGTCGCAATATACTTCATAATCCTTGCGCTGATCTGGCAGAATCAACACTGGCGATGTAACCAAACGTTTCTTCAACTCCTGGAAACTAGCCTCACATTCTTCAGTACATTTGAACTTTGTATCCTTCTTCAACAACTCCGTCATAGGTTTTTCAATTTTCGAGAAATTTTCAATGAACCTCCGGTAGTATCCTGCGAGTCCAAGAAAACTCCGGATCTCTCCAACTGTTGTTGGGGCTTCCCAATTTGTCACAGTGACAACCTTGGTGGGATATACGGCTATTCCTTCTCCGGATATAACATGTCCGAGGAATCCCACTTCCTTCAACCAAAACTCACATTTGCTGAACCTGGCGTATAACTGATGTTCTCTAAGCTTACCAAGTACCAAACGCAAATGTTCTTTATGTTCTTCTCCATTCTTCAAGTAAACCAGTATATCATCAATGAACACTACAACGAACTTATCCAAAAACTCCATAAACACTTTGTTCATCATGTTCATAAAGTAAGCAGGAGCGTTAGTCAGGCCAAATGACATAACGGTATTGTCGGTGTCAAAACCGGCGGATCTCGGGTAGGGGGTCCCGAACTGTGCGTCTAGGCCGGATGGTAACAGGAGGCAAGGGACACGAAGTATTACCCAGGTTCGGGCCCTCTTGATGGAGGTAAAACCCTACGTCCTGCTCGATTGATATTGATGATATGGGTGTTACAAGAGTAGATCTACCACAAGATCAGAGAGGCTAAACCCTTGAAGCTAGCCTACGGTATGATTGTATGTTGTGATTGTTGTCCTACGGACTAAAACTCTTCGGTTTATATAGACACCGGAGAGGGTTAGGGTTACACAAGGTCGGTTACAAAGGAGGAGATATCCATATACGTATTGCCTAGCTTGCCTTCCACGCCAAGTAGAGTCCCATCCGGACACGAGACGAAGTCTTCAATCTTGTATCTTCATAGTCTAACAGTCCGGTCAATGGAGATGGTCCGGCTGTCCGAAGACCCCCTAGTACAGGACTCCCTCAGTAGCCCCTGAACCAGGCTTCAATAACGATGAGTCCGGCACGCAGTTGTCTTCGGCATTGCAAGGCGGGTTCCCTCTTCGAATACATCATAGAAGAATTTGAATACGAGGATAGTGTCCGACCCTGCAAAATAAGTTCCACATTCCACCATAGAGAGAATAATGCTTTCGCAAATCCGCTAGCTTGCTTTGGCAACATGACATTACGTCATGGCCCGGTGATTATTCGAACCGTTTCTTTTAACCAGCCCCGCACATAACGCGAGGCAGTTTTTTGACATGTCTTGTCAAAGCAGAGATCGTGTCCCCCTATTACAGGATTCTCATCAATACGGGCGTGGGTAACCCAACCGCGCCATCAATTGTGGCGCTTGGGGGATAAGAGAGTTTTACTAGGCAAGTGGGGACATTTAATTTTGTCCGCCCATATAAAGGGATAAGGATTCACCTTTCTATCCATGCCTTCTTCCTCCTGTGCTCATCCGCTCCTGCATACTCGAGCTCTAGCGCCCAAGCTCTCACTTCCACCTCAACTTTCTCCAACCATGTCCAGAGCGGGAGGCAAGTGGATGGTCTCCTCCGTCACGGAGGGAGACGTCAAGAAACTGAGGAGAGCCGGATACCTAAACGACGACATCGCGCACCGGCTTCCAGATGAGGGACAGCTCATCCCCACCTCCGAGCCCCATGAGAGGGTGGTATTCCTTACTCATTTCCTCCGCGGACTGGGTTTTCCTCTCCATCCCTTCGTCCGGGGGCTCATGTTTTATTACGGCCTAGATTTCCATGATCTGGCCCCGAACTTCATCCTCAACATCTCGGCATTTATCGTCGTGTGCGAGGCCTTCCTCCGCATCAAGCCCCACTTCTGCTTATGGCTGAAGACCTTCAATGTCAAGCCGAAGGTAGTGAGCGGCCGCCAGGCAGAGTGCGGAGGCGCCATGGTGGGCAAGATGCCCAACATCACATGGCTCGAGGGCACCTTCGTGGACACCATAAAGGGGTGGCAATCGGGGTGGTTCTATATCACCAAGCCGCGCGACCCTGCATGGGTAGCGGCCCCCGAGTTCCGATCTGGCATCCCCATGCGGCTCACCTCCTGGAAAGAGAAGGGCCTGTCCAGGGGTAATTCAAAAGAGCTGACCGGACTCCTGTCATGTATTCAGAACATGGTGGATAAGAAGCTCAAGCTCGTCAACCTAGTCCAGGTTATGCTCGTTCGCCAGATACTACCGTGCCAACAGCGGGAGTGTACCTTGTGGGAGTTCAATCCGGCGCAGCACCGAACTCTGAACAGGCTCTTTGACACGACTCATGAAGATGCCTGGAGGGTGCTGTTCAAGGGCGCCGCGGTCCCTCCCCCCATTACTGAGGATCACGGATTCAGCGCGAAGCGCCACGCTAGTGCGGTAAGTTGTTTTACCTCTTACAGGATATTTATTTTATATATATATTGGCTCTATGCGGGATGTAAACTCCAGTACTTTTGATAGGACTGGCAAAAGATGGCGGGACAGATCGACTGTCCGGCTCCCTTGCCCGAAGGCCTCGCAGACGCTCTTCTGACGAAGATGCTGACTCCGGCCCCTTATAAGGTGCCAGAGAAGACCAAGAAGGCCAAGGGAGCTCGAAAGAGTGCCCGACGCCAGGCGTCATCGGATTCACCGTCCGATGACTCTACGATGCACTCTTCCCTTGAAGACGAGGAAGAGGAAGAGGAGGCTCCCCCACCGACCGGGGGAGACAAGAAAAGGAAGGCCGCCCCAACTGGGGAGGCCGAAGGGTCCAGGAAGGGAAGGATGCTCCTTCCGGACAGCTCCACCGCCGCCGACAGAAGTGAAGACGAGTGGTTGCCCAGGGGCAAGCCCCAAGGGAGATCATAAGTATTCGGATACCAAAGTAACCCATAGGATTCCTTTGTCACATTGCTTTCCCTAACGCCGAACTCAATTGTGCAGGCCGCCCCGAGCCAATAACGAGGTATCCTCGGACGGCTCCCTGGGCGCGTCGGACATGGATAGCGATCCAGTCCCGATGGCCACATCCCCTCATCTGGCCGACGACACCGAGGTGCTGTTTCAAGAGGCACCGGATCGGGGGGGAGGACAGTCCCGGAGGCGCCTCAAGGCGACCTTCCGGACTCCGGGAGCCGAGGGGACGGGGTCCCCGGAAGCTCCGAGTTCGGCGCTCAGCCGAACACCGCGCCAGACCCTCCAACGGATCCGAGCTCGGGTAGGCGGTCCCCTTCTAAGGAGAGTGAGACACCAGTGCCGATGACCTCTGTCCACCCAGAGGCGCCGGACACTATGTTGGAAGCACTTCGCAGCGCTTCCATCGAGGAGGAGCACCGCACTATCATGAGTGCGGTGATCCAGAAGGTTCAGTCCGCGAAGAGCGGATTGACTAAAGCCTATACTAGCCTTCTAACAAGCTTCGAAGTAAGTATTTTAAAATGTAGTAGAAGTGTTACCGCATAGACAGTAGCCCCTGATGTTGTGTTTGGTGTTCACAAAGAAAAGCTGAACAGAGGATCAAATAATATCACAGGAGTCTAATATAAGTATGTCAATATGCATATGCAGGCTTCGCTGCTGGCGTCCGCCGCACTAACTGCGGAGGTCACCGTGCTGAAGGAGGCCCTCGAGGGGTCCCAGAAAGAGCTCGACCTTGCTAAGAGGCAGCTCGAGGAGAACAAGGGTAAGTAATACCCCGTCTGTAGATGAGAAAAAGGACGCGATTGCTAAGTGACAGGATCATTGTATGTTTGCCAGGGGCCACGACCGAGGTGGCGACCCTGAAGCAAGCGATGTCCCAGGCCGAAGAAAAGGTGGCCCAGGAGTGCACCGAGCGAGAGAGGCACGAGGCTCGAGTGGGCGAGGTGCAGCAAGAGCTCCAAGCTCTCGTGACGAAGCACGAGGCGTTGGAGCTTCACTTGAAGACGAGAGAGTCTGAGCTTGCCGCGGCCCGTGAGAGCGCAAAGAGTGCCAAGGCTGAGGCCCAGAAGGCCCTTCAGGAGATCGACGCGATGAAGAAGATAGCGGCGGGTAAGGCTTTCTATATGCAAAGCAAGCATGCAAGGGTGAATTACCGATTACTTACCCGAATCAAGAGCTCTTCAGGAGCATTCGCAGATTTGCCCCGTAGTGTGTCCGATGCCGCACTATTCTACCAGGCCGAGGACAGAAGCTCGATGGAGAAGTTGTTCTGGTCTCAGTATGCTAAGGCCGAACATCTGGTGCGAATGAGCGACCAGCTGAAGCAGATGGCCGAGCTACACAAGGCGGCCGATCAGGCCATGAAGGGCTTCATAGTCCGGTTGTGGCCTGGCGACGCCCTTCTGAACAGCTTCTTTGTCCAGGTGAGGCGGCTTGTGGATGCCTTCCCACGGCTGGAGGTCGTCAAGCGATCCGTCTGCATTGAAGGTGCACGCCGGGCCTTCGCCCGTGTGAAAACGCAGTGGGTCAAGCTAGACGCCGTGAAGCTTATCAAGGAGGGGACGCCGGAGGGCAAGGAGCACCGCCACCCCGAGATGTACTACGAGGGTGTTCTGCCGGGCACCCATCTTATTGCGGATGAGTGTGCACAAAATGTAATATTTGAATGAGACTTGCTCGTTTTTTATCCCGTGCAATGAAAACTTGTTTCATATGCGGTATGCAACGCCTGTGTGAACTTAAAATATTACCTTCTGTTTGGCTGTTTATCCAATCTGAGAGATGGCTAGTCCTCGGCTTCTGCCCCCATGCCATGAGTGCCGTGGTGTTCGGGATAAACCTGAGCACTCTTGTTCCCATGTTTGGGTCCTTCGAGGGAGGTTCTCAGCACAACGAACAAGGCAACCGGACTAATAATGCTTTATCACTCTCACTTAGCCATAGAATTCTATAATTTTAAATTTCGGCAAAGCCCCTGGTATTCGGAAGGCCGAATTCGGGGCACGATACACGCCTGTAAGCCGGACGGAGCCGGCCCCTCGCCCTAAGCGGCATAAGTCTTTAGGGACTCGAAAAACCTCGCCGAATAGCGATCAGTCTCTCGCCTTATCATGACAGTCAATTTTAGCTTTCTCTACCGAGGTGCTAGGCCCGGCAGAACCGGGGCACAATCGCAGTAGTTCTCCTAGCGCTACCTTAGCCGATAGAGCGGACCGTAAGGTACCAAAACATAGGAGCCGGGCAAACCCAACATTTGACCAAAGACATGATTCGGAGCTGATGCATATAATTCTATAAGTTTGGGGTGCCGCACTTGTGGAAGTGTTCGGACTTTTTACACCATATTGTGGGCACGTAAGCCCCTGGTGTATTGGCCGTACCAGAGTGTACGGTTGCTAGGCGTCATTAATGAACAAATAGATATGTATACATATAACAAAAGTGTGATAATAATCATAATGTCATGCATTATATATTAAAAAATTGCATTAAAGCAGAGTGATACAGATAGTGTAATGAGCAAAAGAGTAGGACTATGTCCCTTCCAAGGGAGAGCTGAGGAATTATGTGAAATCTATAATCCACCTGGGAATTCCGTAGTCGTCGGCCTCCTTGGTTGTTGTATCATGTGTTCGGCAATAGAGCCGCCGGACAGTGTTTCCAGAGATTGAAGTCCTGAAAGAAAAAGAAAATAACCAAATGGGAAGCCCCTGGTGTGCTTTAGGCCGCGTTTTGGGACATGCCGTAGTTGTGCCTCCCCCTCCCCATCTGTGCCAATGGTATTTTTAATGCGTAATGATGTACGCGCGGCACAAACAACGTCGTTGGGCTGGGATTGGGGTGGCCGTCATATTGCTACGCGAGCTCAGATCGTGCCAGGCGGTCTATTTGCCGATTGCCCCGAGCGCGCTTGAAGGTGTCCGGGCTTTGAAACGCTGAACTGGTAGATTGCCTTGAGAGGCTGCTTTGCGCTTCTGCTACGAGGGCCGTGGTGTGCTCCTCTGTTCGGAGAGAGCGCTCTGTGTTTCCATTGACTGTAATAACTCCGTGAGGTCCTGGCATCTTGAGCTTGAGGTATGCATAATGTGGTACCGCATTGAATCTAGCGAATGCGGTTCGTCCAAGCAGTGCGTGATAACCACTGCGGAACGGGACTTATCAAAGATTAACTCTTCGCTTCGGAAGTTATCCGGGGATCCGAAGACCACTTCCAGTGTAATTGAGCCTGTGCAATGGGCCTCTATGCCTAGAATGACGCCTTTAAAGGTCGTCTTTGTGGGTTTGATCCTTGAAGGGTCTATGCCCATTTTGCGCACTGTGTCCTAATAAAGCAGGTTCAGGCTGCTGCCGCCGTCCATAAGGACTCGAGTGAGGTGAAATCCGTCGATGATTGGGTCTAGGACTAGTGCGGTGAATCCGCCGTGACGGATACTAGTGGGGTGGTCCCTGCGATCGAAGGTGATCGGACAGGAGGACCAAGGGTTGAACTTTGGGGCGACTGGCTCCAACGCATATACGTCCCTGAGCACACGCTTTCGCTCCCTCTTGGGGATGTGGGTTGCGTATATCATGTTCACCGTCCGCACTTGCGGGGGAAACCTTTTCTGTCCTCGAGTGTGCAGCTGCCGGGGTTCTTCCTCGTCATCGCTATGCGGCCCCTTGTCCTTATTTTCGGTGATTAACTTGCCGGCATGCTTGAACACCCAACAATCCCTATTGGTGTGATTGGCTGGCTTGTCTGGGGTGCCGTGTATTTGGCACGAGCGATCGTGTATACGGTCCAAGCTGGACGGACCCAGCGTACTTTGTTTGAATGGCTTTTTCCGCTGACCGGGTTTAGAGCCTTTGAATCCGGCGTTGACTGCCGTATCCTCAGTACTTTCGCCGTTAATGCGGCGCTTATGCTTGTTGCGACGCGACCTGCTATTTCCGTCCTTGGTATCTGAGGTACCATGGTTCTTTGATATGTTGTTACTGCGAGCCAACCAGCTGTCTTCTCCCGCATAAAAGCGGGTCATGAGCATCGTGAGGGCTGCCATAGATTTCGGCTTTTCCTGACCAAGGTGCCGGGCTAGCCACTCGTCTCGGATGTTGTGCTTGAAAGCTGCTAAGGCCTCCGCATCCGGACAGTCGACGATTTGGTTTTTCTTTGTAAGGAACCGAGTCCAGAATTGCGTGGCCGACTCTTCTGGCTGCTGAATTATGTGGCTCAAGTCATCGGCGTCTGGTGGTCGCACATAAATTCCCTAAAAGTTGTCGAGGAATGCGGCTTCCAGATCTTCCCAACAACTAATGGAGTCCGCTGGCAAGCTATTAAGCCAATGTCGTGCTGGTCCTTTGAGTTTTAGTGGGAGGTACTTGATGGCATGTAAGTCATCATCACGGGCCATGTGGATGTGGAGGAGGAAGTCCTCAATCCATACCGCGGGATCTGTTGTGCCGTCGTATGATTCAATGTTTACAGGTTTGAAACCTTCTGGGAATTGATGTTCCATTACTTCGTCTGTGAAGCATAAGGGGTGTGCGGCGCCTCTGTATTGGGCTATATCATGACGCAGCTCGTATGGGTCCTGCCCGCTGTGTTCGACTCGGCTGGATTTTCTTTTACTATATCCGGCGTGACGTTTACCATCTCGTAGAGTGGTGTGCCCTCGTGATCCGTAAATCGATCTTGAGTGCTTTGCTTTCTCCTCCAATATGTCTCGCAGGTCTGGCGTATCTCCCCATGCCTTTTTATTTGGATGGCATTGGGGTGGAGGCTGAGCTTTCGACAGGAATGCCTCTCTATCGCGGCCACGAGGTGGTCGGTTAGCCGTATCATATGCTTCTTCCTCCAGTCGGGGTAGTAACCTGCGCCTTGGGTAACTCTTGGAGGGATGCTTGAGTTTATATTCCTCGGCTGCGAGGACTTCAGTCCATTTGTCAACTAGCAAATCTTGATCAGCTTGAAGCTGCTGCTGCTTTTTCTTCAGGCTATTTGTCGTGGCCATAAGCCTGCGCTTGAAGCGCTTTTGTTCGACGAGATCCTCTGGTACGGCGAATTCATCGTCGCCGAGGCTTACCTCGTCTTCGGAGGGGGGGTATGTAATTGTCATCCTCCTCCTCTCCGCCAACCGCTTTCTCCGGAGAGCTGGCACCTTCATCCTCCTGATCTAACTCTTGCTGGAGGTTTTTTTTGTTGTTTTCGGCACTATCCGGAGTGTTATTATCTCCTGCGCCGTTATCACCACTTTTGCTTTGGCAGGACTTCGAGCGGCGCCGCTGTCGTCGGCGCTTGGGTTGCTTCATGGAGGGGTCATCCTCCGCTATCTCGTCGCCGTTGCCTTCATTGGGTCTATCCACCATGTATATGTCATACGACGAGGTGGCTTTCCAGTGCCCTATAGGTGCTGGTTCATGTTCGTCTCCTACATCGTCGTCCATACCGTCGATGTCTTTGGAGTCGAATTCGAGCATGTCGGTTAAATCATCGACAGTGACTACAAAGTGGGTGGTGGGTGGGCGTCAAATTTCTTCGTCGTCCGCATCCCAGTCATGTTGGCCATGATCCGGCCAGGGCTCTCCTGACAAAGAGAGATACCTTAGTGAATTCAGAATATCGCCGAAGGGCGAGTGCTGAAAGATAACCGCGGCGGTGAATTCCATGATCGGCGCCCACTCGGATTCGATTGGCAGGGGCGCGGATGGTTCAGGGTCCGCAAGAGAGTCCGGCACCTTGGAATCCGGGCTGCGTAGAGGATTATGCTGGTGTTTGGCTCGATCGCCATCGAGACTGCAGCCCCTAAGGCGGTGTCTAACCACCCATCCTTGATTGGTGCAGTTGGCTCCGAGCTAAGGGTCGGAGCTGGTGTGGGCGCGGCCTCCGGAGTACCGTCCGGTGGCAGAGCTAGGTCATGCCCATCGAGACAGTGCGGCACGCCCGGCTGTGGCTCAAATCCGTCGAAGATCAAGTCTCCGCGGATGTTGGCCGTGTAGTTCAAACTTCCAAATATGACCTGATGGCCAGGGGCGTAGCTTTCAATCTGCTCCAGATGGCCAAGCGAATTAGCCCGCAGTGCAAAGCCGCCAAATACGAAGATCTATCCGGGGAGAAAAGTCTCACCCTGGACCGCATCGCTACCGATGATAGTAGGAGTCATCAAGCCTAACGGCGACGACACAGAGGAACTCTCAATGAAAGCACCAATGTCGGTGTCAAAACCGGTGGATCTCGAGTAGGGGGTCCCGAACTGTGCGTCTAGGCCGGATGGTAACATGAGGCAAGGGACACGAAGTTTTACCCAGGTTCGGGCCCTCTTGATGGAGGTAAAACCCTACGTCCTGCTCGATTGATATTGATGATATGGGTGTTACAAGAGTAGATCTACCACGAGATCAGAGAGGCTAAACCCTAGAAGCTAGCCTAAGTACGATTGTATGTTGTGATTGTTGTCCTACGGACTAAAACTCTTCGGTTTATATAGACACTGGAGAGGGTTAGGGTTACACAAGGTCGGTTACAAAGGAGGAGATATCCATATACGTATTGCCTAGCTTGCCTTCCACGCCAAGTAGAGTCCCATCCGGACACGAGACGAAGTCTTCAATCTTGTATCTTCATAGTCTAACAGTCCGGCCAATGGAGATAGTCCGGCTGTCCGGAGACCCCCTAGTACAGGACTCCCTCAGGTATACTCATACAACCCATACCTTGTGGTAAAAGCTGTCTTAGGTATGTCCTGCTCTCGAATCTTCAACTGGTGGTATCCTGATCACAAATCGATCTTGGAAAATACCTTAGCTCCTTGCAATTGGTCAAAAAAAATCATTTATCATCGGCAGTGGGTACTTATTCTTGATTGTCACCTCATTCAATCCTCGATAATCAACAACCATCCTTAACGATCCATCCTTCTTTTCCACTAGAAGTATTGGTGATCCCCAAGGTGACAAACTTGGGCGAATATATCCCTTATCCAGTAACTCCTTAATCTGCTTCTTAATCTCCTCCAAATCCTTTGCAGGCATTCTATACGGTCTCTTAGATATTGGTCCTGTGCCTGGCAAAATCTCAATCAAAAACTCAATGTCTCTATCCAGTGGCATGCTTGGCAACTTTTCTGGAAATACATCCGGAAAATCCTTTACCACCGGTACCTCCTCCTGTACAACTCCTGATAAGGAATTTACTTGAGTCCTATTCGGCACATGCCGTGATACATACTTGATCCTTCTTCCCTCTGGGGTGGTAAGCAAAATCGACTTACTGGCGCAATTGATGTTTCCTCCATACATCGATAGCCAATCCATACCCAGAATTACATCCAAACCTTGTGATTCCAAAATGATTAAATCCAAGGGAAACACATGCCTACCTATACTCAATGGCACTTGAAAACATCCTTTACTGGCCATATACTCCGCTCCTGGTGAGCTTACTAACATAGGTGTTTTAAGAACCTTGGTGGGCAGTTTATACTTATCCACGAATCCCCTTGATATGTATGAATGCGATGCACCAGTATCAAAAAGAACGATTGCAATAAAAGACTTAACCAAAAACTTGCCTATTACTGCATCTGGCTGGGCTTCAACCTCCTCCACGTTAACGTGGTTCACCTGTCCCCTGTTGAAAGGGTTCGGCTTCTTCCCAGAGCTTCCATTGCCATTTTCATTCTGGGCTTCAGGACATTCATTGGCATAATGTCCGGTCTTCTGACACTTATAACAAGTGACTTGGCTTAGGTCTCTCTTGGCTGGGGTTAATGGGCTGGTATGATTCTGACCGTTGCTCCCCCCATTCCCATTACCATTCTTGGGGCCATTATGATTATGCGAACTCCCTCCTCCATGGGTATGCTGAAAATATCCTCCCGTTTTCGGGGTAAAACTTGGCTTCTGCTGAGCTCCTGAATTGTATTTCCCTTGTCCATACTTCCTCTTGCGGTTCTCAATCTGTTGCTGCTTCCCTTCAATCATAAGAGCACGATCTACCAACTCCTGGTAGTTGTTGAAAGTTGCTACCATCAACTGCATACTCAACTCATCATTCAGTCCTTCCAGAAACTTCTCCTGCTTAGCTGCATCCGTAGCAACGTCATCCGGGGCATAACGTGCTAACTTACTAAAGTCATCCACGTATTGGCCAACTGTCTGTCCTCCTTGGCGCAAGTTGCGAAACTCACGCTTCTTCATGGCCATAGCTCCTGCTGAAACATGGGCTGTACAGAAAGCCTGCTGAAATTGGCCCCATGTCACCGTGGCTATAGGGTAGGTGACAGTGTAATTCTCCCACCATGATGCTGCTAGTCCATCCAACTGATGTGCGGCAAAACGCACCTTCTCAGCGTCATTACATCCTATAGTGGTTAACTTCCTTCCAATCTTGCGGAGCCAATCATCTGCTACTATAGGCTCGGTGCTACTGGAGAACACCGGCGGATTCAGTCTAAGGAAACGGGTTAAGTGATCAATAGGTGGTGGTGGTGGTGGGTTGTTGTTGTTGTTCCCCTGATTCTAATTCTGGACTAGCAACTGCATCAGCGCATTCTGCTGCTGGATCAACTGAGTGAGCTCCGGTGGAAATGCAAATCCATTGTCATGTCTTAGAGGCATCTGATGGGTTTAGAGGGGAGAGATTAGAATAGAATGAGGTCTAATGAGAAAACACTACCCATATGCACATGAGACAAACACAAACATTTCACTCAATCAATCAATCAATTCATACAATCGGTCTAACTATCGCAAAAGTGCTTGGACTACTCTATTTACATGGTGGAATACTACTACTGATGTGGTGGTCTACTAGAAATATTCCTCGGTTGCAGACTCCATGATATCTGCTCCAGCTTTGTCTTCATAGTCATCATCGCTTAGGTCAGAGTCGGTGTCGTCGATGATGATGTAGTCTTCCGGGAGAATCTCCTTGGGCTCTTCGTCTTCTTCTGCTGGTGTGGGGTCTCCCATGAATATTCCGATCTTCTTAATCTGGTCGTCATTCTTCTCCACTAGTACAACGATTTCCTCCTCATAATCTTCGCGTGTAGCCTTGAGTTCTTCCTCCAGCTCTGTGATTCTTGTCATCGCCTTCTTCAGATCTATCATGCCTGCACACATCTGGTTCTCCTGACGTCGAATGTGCTGGTTTAACTCCTAGATAAAAGCTACGATTGATCTATCCTTCCTGGTGCTGATCATCTCCCATTGCTCATCTCGGTGCCCACAAATCTGGTAGATAGTATCCTTGAGATCATTGCGGTAAACTTCTCCAATACGTCCCGTGCCATGCTCTTTCCTAGACTCCAGGTTGGTGCATCAAAGGAAAATTCTATGGGCTCGGTGACTGGAACGAACGTCCTTCCTGGGACTTGAACTTGAATCATCCAGCGCTCCTCTTCGGGTAAAGTGGCGTTGTAGGTCCCGGTGAAGCTTGGTACTCCTATGTTCAGGTACTTAGTGACTTCCTTCAGGTGGCGTCCAAAGGGTGTATCTTCATCCGGTTGCGTGAACTTATTCCTTGCATCTGCCATCCTAAAAGAGTAAAAAAGATGAGAAGTCAGAAATGAGAAGAGAATAGTGATCTAGGCCTTTATCTTAGTGATCGTGTCCTATAGTCAGCGTGTGCTCTGATAGCATCTTGTAGAGACCAAACCTCAAACGGTCCGATCTCTGTGCTTCAGTGTCATCCCTGGATCAGTAATGCTGACACACACAATACTTGAAGGATTTATAACAGAGTAGCAATCACACACTTATTACATCGAGTGTCTCAAAAGAGAACTTATTACAAAATAATATGGCTTAAGGCCATCTAATAACGATAACAGCGGAAGGCTTGGAAGATAAGTGAGTCCATCAACTCCAACGACATCACTGAGTATAGAACCACGACCTAAGGCTCCTTACTCGTCGTCTGAAAAGTCTGCAACATGAACGTTGCAGCCCGAAAATGGACCAGCACATGGAATATGCTGGCAATGTAACACACAGAGAGTAGTGAACAGAATTAGGCTATACTGCATGCATATATGGCTAGTGGAAAGCTCTATGGTTACAGTTTTGCATAAAGCCAGTTTTTCCCAACTGCAAAGGAATAAATTTTATTTAACTATCATGGTGGTTGTTAAACATTGAGAGCGTAGACACCCTCTCAATCCCAATTAAACATCATCATTAAAACCCAACAAAATTAATTGAAGTCACATGATAATTCAAGTACTAGATAATCAAGGCGTCGATAACTAGGGACACGGCTAACCATGATTAGTTTATACACTCTGCAGAGGTTTGTGTACTTTTCCCCACAAGACTCGATCTCCTCCATTGGGATTCTCGCACTACATGGTGTTTGAGAAACGGATGACCGAGACATAGTCTTTCAGAAGTGCTAGAACCTTACGATCGGGCAGACCGTTACACCTACTTTCCCCTACATTTGCTAGTCTACCACTGTAAGAGTTCACACGACTTAATCAACTATGCTTGAGCCCATAGTAGCTCGTGGCTGCACACGGAAGTTTCTAGTATGAATAATCTCATGATCCCTTGGAGCCTGGGTGGCGGTCCATAAAGAAAAACAACAGGCAATCGCCAGAATACCCAGGTGCCTTAATCCACCCAGATGTGTATTAAAGTTTCCACCTTAAGTTGAACCATTAATTAACATTCTCACATCTGTCATGGATACACTCAAACCCAATCCACGTCTACAAGCACAGCATGTCATAAGCAAACGTAGAAGTAACTCCCAGGGTTTGATAATAAAACAGGTAATAGGTACTACCTCATCTACTTCCCAAAACCCACATATTAATCAGATCCTATTCATGCAATGACTTGAGGGTTGATCTAATGCAATAAAACTGGGTAGTAAAAAGTATGATCAAAGTGTTACTTGCCTTGCTGATGATCCGCGAAACCTAGAGATTCGAAGTAGCAAGCGGCGCACTCCGGGTACTCTATCGCAAACAAACAAACAAGAATACTATAAGCACTCATCTAATGCATAGGTAAGACTCAAATAAGAGATCTAACCAGAAGGTTCAACTTAAGAACTCCGGTTTTCAAAAGAAACAAATCAAACGAAACAACGAAAGTCAAACAGCGAAAGAAAACAAGCTTCAATTACTAATCTGGACCTAAGTCTAATTTTACAGAAGCAAACACTTGTTTGAGTTGGTTAAACGAAAAGAGGGTTTCGATACAAAACTCTAGGCACTTGAATCGCCTGATTCCGATAAACGAGCGAAAAGTTAAACTAAAACGAAAATCAGATCAGAAATTGTGATCAGAAATAATCGCAGAAAATCCGAGAAAAAGAATGAGTTCATTATAGTACCTTGAAGTGGTAATTTATTTTATTATACTAACGGAGCTCACGAGTTTTCTACTTTAAGTTTTGTGTTGTGAAGTTTTCAAGTTTTGGGTAAAGATTCGATGGATTATGGAATAAGGAGTGGCAAGAGCCTAAGCTTGGGGATGCCCAAGGCACCCTAAGGTAATATTCAAGGACAACCAAGAGCCTAAGCTTGGGGATGCCCCGGAAGGCATCCCCTCTTTCGTCTTCGTTCATTGTTAACTTTACTTGGAGCTATATTTTTATTCGCCACATGATATGTGTTTTGCTTGGAGCGTCATTTTATTTTATTTAGTTTTGCTTGTTGTTTGAATAAAATACCAAGATCTGAAATTATTAAATGTTAGAGAGTCTTCACATAGTTGCATAATTATTCGACTACTCATTGATCTTCACTTATATCTTTCAGAGTAGTTTGTCGTTTGCTCTAGTGCTTCACTTATATCTTTTAGAGCATGGTGGTAGTTTTATTTTGAAGAAATAGATGAACTCTCATGCTTCACTTAATTTTTTTGAGAGTCTTAAATAGCATGGTAATTTGCTTAAATAATCCTAATATGCTAGGCATCCAAGAATAATAAAAATTTCATATAAGTGCATTGAATACTAAGAGAAGTTTGATGCTTGATGATTGTTTTGAGATATGGAGGTAATAATATCAAAGTCGTGCTAGTTGAGTAGTTGTGAATTTGAGAAATGCTTGTGTTGAAGTTTGCAAGTCCCGTAGCATGCACGTATGGTAAACGTTATGTAACAAATTTGAAACATGAGGTGTTATTTGTTTGTCTTCCTTATGAGTGGCGGTCGGGGACGAGCGATGGTCTTTTCCTACCAATCTATCCCCCTAGAAGCATGTGCGTAGTACCGAGGTTTTTGATGACTTGTATATTTTTGCAATAAGTATGTGAGTTCTTTATGACTAATGTTGAGTCCATGGATTATACGCACTCTCACCCTTCCATCATTGCTAGCCTCTTCGGTACCGTGCATTGCCCTTTCTCACATTGAGAGTCGGTGCAAACTTCGCTGGTGCATCCAAACCTCGTGATATGATACGCTCTTTCACACATAAACATCCTTATATCTTCCTCAAAACAGCCACCATACCTACCTATTATGGCATTTCCATAGCCATTCCGAGATATATTGCCATGCAACTTTCCATCATTCCGTTCATCATGACACATTCATCATTGTCATATTGCTTACCATGATCATGTAGTTGACATAGTATTTGTGGAAAAGCCACCGTTCATAATTATTTCATACATGTCACTCTTGGTTCATCGCAATCCCGGTACACCGCCGGAGGCATTCATATAGAGTCCTCTTTGTTCTAGTATCGAGTTGTAATCATTGAGTTGTAAATAAATAGAAGTGTGATGATCATCATTATTAGAGCATTGTACCAAGTGAGGAATAAAAAAAGAGAAAGGCCATAAAAAAGAGAGAAGGCCAAAAAAATGAAAATGAGAGAAAAAGAGAGAAGGGACAATGTTACTATCCTTTTACCACGCTTGTGCTTCAAAGTAGCACCATGATCTTCATAGTAGAGAGTCTCTCATGTTATCACTTTCATATACTAGTGGGAAATTTTTCATTATAGAACTTGGCTTGTATATTCTAACAATGGGCCTCCTCAACTTCCCTAGGTCTTCGTGAGCAAGCAAGTTGGATGCACACCCACTTAGTTTCTTTCGTTGAGCTTTCATACATTTATAGCTCTAGTGCATCCATTGCATGGCAATCCCTACTCCTCGCATTAACATCAATCGATGAGCATCTCCATAGCCCATTGATTAGCCTCATTGATGTGAGACTTTCTCCTTTTTGTCTTCTCCACATAACCCCCATCATCATATTCTATTCCACCCATAGTGCTATGTCCATGGCTCACGCTCATGTATTGCGTGAAGGTTTATGAGTTTGAGATTACTAAAGTATGAAACAATTGCTTGGCTTGTCATCGGGGTTGTGCATGATGAGAGCATTCTTGTGTGACGGAAATGGAGCATGACTAAACTATATGATTTTGTAGGGATGAACTTTCTTTAGCCATGTTATTTCCAAAGGACATAATTGCTTAGTTAGTATGCTTGAAGTATTATCATTTTTATGTCAATATGAACTTTTGTCTTGAATATTTCGGATCTGAATATTCATACCACAATTAAGAAGAACTATATTGAAATTATGCCAAGTAGCACTCCACATCAAAAATTCTGTTTTTATCATTTACCTACTCGAGGACGAGCAGGAATTAAGCTTGGGGATGCTGATACGTCTCCAACGTATCTATAATTTTTGATTACTCCATGCTATATTATCTACTATTTTGAATGTTTATGGGCTTTATTATACACTTTTATATCATTTTTGGGACTAACCTATTAACCCAGAGCCCAGTGCCAGTTTTTGTTTTTACCCTGTTTTAGGGTTTCGAAGAAAAGGAAAAAGCAAACGGAGTCCAATTGACCTAAAACTTCACGGAACTCATTTTTGGAAGGAAAGAAGCCCAGAAGACTTGGAGTGCACATCGGGGGACCTGCGAGGAGGCCTCGAGGCAGGGGGTGCCCACCCTCTGGGCGCGCCCACCACCCTCGTGGGCCCCTCGTGGCCCCCCTGACGTACTTCTTCCGCCTATATATCTCCATATACCCTAAAAACATCCCTGAGCACAATAGATCGGGAGTTCCGCCGCCAGAAGCCTCCGTAGCCATCGAAAGCCAATCTAGACCCGTTCCGGCACCCTGCCGGAGGGGGAATCCTTCTTCGGTGGCCATCTTCATCATCCTGGTGCTCTCCATGACAAGGAGGGAGTAGTTCTCCCTCGGGGCTGAGGGTATGTACTAGTAGCTATGTGTTTGATCTCTCTCTCTCTCTCTCTCTCGTGTTCTTGAGGTGACATAATCTTGATGTATCGCGAGCTTTGCTATTATACTTGGATCCTATGATGTTTTCTCCCCCCTCTACTCTCTTGTAATGGATTGAGTTTCCCCTTTGAAGTAATCATATCGGATTGAGTCTTTAAGGATTTGAGAACACTTGATGTATGTCTTGCCGTGCGTATCTGTGGTGACAATGGGATACCACGTGATTCACTTGATGTATGTTTTGGTGATCAACTTGCGGGTTTCGCCCATGAACCTATGCATAGGGCTTGGCACACGTTTTCGTCGTGATTCTCCTGTAGAAACTTTGGGGCACTCTTTGAGGTCCTTTGTGTTGGTTGAATAGATGAATCTGAGATTGTGTGATGCATATCGTATAACCATACCCACGGATACTTGAGGTGACATTGGAGTATCAAGGTGACATTAGGGTTTTGGTTGATTTGTGTCTTAAGGTGTTATTCTAGTACGAACTCTAGGGTTGTTGTGACACCTATAGGAATAGCCCAACGGATTGATTGGAAAGAATAACTTTGAGGTGGTTTCGTACCCTACCATAATCTCTTCGTTCGTTCTCCGCTATTAGTGACTTTGGAGTGACTCTTTGTTGCATGTTGAGGGATAGTTATGTGATCCAATTATGTTATTATTGTTTAGGGAACTTGCACTAGTGAAAGTATGAACCCTAGGCCTTATTTCCTATCATTGCAATACCGTTTGTGCTCACTTTTATCATTAGTTACCTTGCTGTTTTTATAGTTTCAGATTACAAATACCTTTATCTACTATCCATATACCACTTGTATCACCCTCTCTTCGCCGAACTAGTGCACCTATACAATTTACCATTGTATTGGGTGTGTTGGGGACACAAGAGTGTCGGTGTACAAAAAGAGGGGTACACTTTTTGTACCCCTATAACTGTGCACGGGCAGTCTGAGCCGCGGACACCACCACACCAAGCAAGGCAAGGGAGGTGAGCTAGGGTAAGACCAAAGCTCAAGAGAACTAGAATGACGCCAAGGCCAAGACCACGAAGAGCAAAGGAGACGAAGCGGACTCCCCCGGCAAGATCCTTGCCGGGAGACAGTTCTAGCAGCCCCGGCAAGACCCTTGCCGCGGCGACTCGTCCCGCGCCTACGGAGCGAGTCACCCTTGAGTCCACTGCCCCCAAAGGGCAAGGATTCGGGAGACATCCCCGTGGCGGCATGCAGATCTTCGTGAAGACATTCAAGATCAGATACGCACTAAGGAGACGACAACCCTTGGCGGGATCCCAGCCAAGGAAGAACACAAGGCCCCCGGCAAGCGCCTTGCCGGGGATGACAGCAGGCGCCTCGGCAAGACCCTTGCCGAGGCCCCGGCAAGGCCCTTGCCGAGGACACCCGCAGGGCCACCATCAGGCCCACGCCGACTGATGAAGCTGTGTACCTAGGGTAGGGGCACGGACCTGTCCAAGGAGCCCTACCCAAGGACACCCCTAGAAGAAGTCACCTTTCAATCGACTTGAAGGTATCCCACTCGACGGGTTCAAGACATTCGACCAAGAAGCTATCACTCGACCATGAAGCCAACCACTCGACTGCCAGGAGACCTAAAGTCACTCCGCAGGCAAACGGTCGGCTATTAAGTAGTCTTTATGGTCATTATCACACTTTATTAGGGGCGTTACCAGTAACGCCCAACCTTAAATGTACCTTGAACCCTGCATCACTGAGGGCAGGAGAGGGCTGGCGAACTCTATATAAGCCACCCCCTCCTCAGTATGAGGGGTTCGCACCCCTGTAATTCACACGCGCATAATCCAGTCGACCGCCTCCGGGCTCCGAGACGTAGGGCTATTACTTCTTCCGAGAAGGGACCGAACTCGTAAACCTTGCGTGCTTACAACTTCTCCATAGCTGAGATCCTACCTCTCCATACTTACCCCCCTACATCACTGTCAGAGTTAGAACCACGACAGTTGGCGCCCACCGTGGGGCCGGAATCTTAGCGCCTGATTGGAGAAGTTGCGATTTTTCCGATCCCTTTGATCATGGTTTCGTGCGGAGTTTTGGTGGAGAGCCGCGAGATCCGCCTCGGCGCGCTCACGTTCATCGCCGACGACTCTGCCTGGCTTCAGTAGGCTCCACTCGACATCGACGCGCTCCCCGTCCGCGGTGCGACGCATTTCCGCGCATGCGTTCGTGGCGTCCTCCTGCGGCAGCCGTCGACCCAGTATCGGTCGGCCCCCGTATCGTCCCCCTGCTCTGTCTCCCACCGGCGCAAGCGCTCCGGTCGGTCGAGACTTCAGAGGTGGGTGAGGCATGCCGTGGCTCGCCAGTTGGCCGCCCCGCAAGTCGCGGCAATCGAGCCCGATGAATCCCTCTGCGGCCTGTTCGACCTGTCGACTGGCTCCGCGGAGACTGCATCCGAGTGCGATAGCAGCGACCCAGTGGCTGAGATTCTGGCGGTCGATGGAACACACAGTCCTCCCGGTTTCCCTCGCACTGATGGAGGCACGGGTGGGGGCGACCCGTCGCATCCCCACGATGAGTATCTCCCCGAACCTCTCACTTCATTACAGCGAGAGGAGCTTCGCCGCCGGAACATGGACGCACTCCGCACTCCTATCGTCGGAGAGACCCCCGAGGCCCGGGCCTTGGAGGACGCGCGCTTGGCTAACTTGGCCGAGCGCACTCGACTAGAGAATCTCCAGCGAGCACTCGACGAGCAAGCGCGTCAGTGGGCTCCCGAGTCTAGTCGACACCAGCTCTTCCCGCCGACGCAGGTATACCGAACCCCAGTTCAGAATTTGGCCGCCGCGGCCCGTATAGCAGAATCGATTCAGCCCTCCCAGTCGGAGGCTGGCAGGGGCTTGTTGCAGATCAGAGCGTTGCTCTGGGCGGCGGGAAACCAGAATTCCGCTGTTTCTCAGTCGCGGAATAGGATCCACAGTCGATCCGTTGCAACAGATATAGTCCAGTCGGCTCACAGCCCAAGGTCGCCCCCGAGGCGTGAGGGACGTGGTGACCGACATGATCAGTATAGAAGGAATGAGTAGTATGATCACCGATCTGATCGTGATGATCGACGTCGAGTGCCAACCCCTCCCCCGAGGAGTGGGTCATATGCGCCTCGACATCGAGATGACAGGCGCCCTCATAGCGTTGGGCAGAGGATTCCAGTCGACCCCAGGGACCCAGGCTTTGACGCGAGATCTATCCTCGTTCAAGGTTTGGTTGACAGGAACAGGGCTCATCGGGAAGGCCAGGACAGAGATGCGCCCGCCAGCAGCAGAGTACGTGTTTCAGGGCCAGAGTATTTCAGTCGAGCCATCAGGGCCGCAGTGATTCCTCCCAACTTTCGGTTGGCGACTGGAGTCAGCAAGTTCACCGGTGAGTCTAAGCCTGACACTTGGCTCGAAGATTACCGAGTGGCTGTACAGATTGGCGGTGGCAATGATGAGGTGGCTATGAAGCATTTATCTCTCCTGTTAGAGGGCTCGGCCAGAGCGTGGCTGAATCAGTTAGCACCCAGCAGCATCTACACTTGGGAGGATCTCTCTCGAGTGTTTGTCACAACCTTTGAAGGAATATGCAAGCGACCCGCAGGCCTTACAGAATTGCGGTCTTGCATGCAGAAGCCGAGTGAAACTCTGAGGGGTTACATCCAGAGGTGGATCACTTTGCATCACACAGTTGAGAACGTACCGGATCACCAAGCAGTTTGTGCCTTTAAAGAAGGCGTCAAGAACAGAGAGTTGAACCTGAAGTTCGGTCGGACCGGAGAAATGTCCCTGAATCGGATGATGGAAATTGCCACCAAATACACTAAGGGAGAAGATGAAGATCGACTCCGGAGTGGCAAGCAGAAAGCAGTCACCCAGGAAACTGGAGGCAATTCCAGTCGGAAGCAGAAGCGGAAGGCCGAGCCAGCTGCCCCTGGGGAGGCCCTGGCAATAACCCAGGGAAATTTCAAGGGAAAACCCAAAGGCCCCTGGAAGCCCAAGAAAGTCATGGATCAAGATGGAAATGATGTTTTGGATCTGCCATGTCACATCCACACCAAGAAAGATGAAGAGGGTAATTTTATTTACCCAAAGCATACCACTCGACAGTGCCGGCTCCTGATCCAGCAGTTTCAGGGCAAACAACCCAAAGATAAGGAAAAAGAGTCGGACAGAGTTGAGGACAAGGAAGATAGCGACGATGGATACCCCCAAATCAATTCCACCCTGATGATTTTTGCTGATGTCGAAAGCAAAAGTCGACTGAAAGTCATTAACCGTGAGGTGAATATGGTTGCTCCGGCTACACCCAGTTATCTGAAGTGGTCTCAGACTGCCATCACATTCGACCAGTCCGATCACCCTACGCACATTGCCACCCCTGGGAGGCAAGCTTTGGTGGTCGACCCAGTTGTCGAAGGCACTCGACTGACCAAAGTCCTGATGGATGGTGGCAGTGGCCTGAACATATTGTATGCTGAAACATTGAAAGGGATGGGCATTCTGATGTCCAGGCTCAGCGCCAGCAACATGAGCTTCCATGGTGTCATTCCTGGAAAGAAAGCTGAGTCACTCGGCCAGATTGCTCTCGACGTGGTTTTTGGTGATTGAAAGAATTACCGCAAGGAAAAGTTGACTTTGAGGTTGTGGACTTCCAAAGTGCTTATCATGCTATTCTGGGCCGGCCAGCTTATGCACGCTTCATGGCTCGACCGTGCTACGTGTATCTCAAGTTGAAGATGCCCGGCCCCAGAGGTGTGATCACCGTTACCGGCAATCGGAAGAAAGCAGAAGAGTGTTTTCAGAAAGGATCGAAGATTGCTGACGCTCAGATGGCAGTTGTTGAGCTACAAGAGTACCAGAAGACTGCTGATCCGAGTGAATTGCTACGAGCCAAGAAGCCTGCTTCAGAATCTGCTTTTCAGTCATTCGGTGAAACTAAGCCAGCTCACATTCACCCGACCGACCCCGACGCTTCTCCGACTCACATCTCAACGACGCTCGACTCCAAATAGGAAGAAGCGCTCATCCAGTTCCTCCGTGAGAACTGGGACGTCTTCGCATGGAAGCCTTCTGACATGCCTGGAGTTCCCAGGGGGTTGGCTGAGCACCGTCTACGAGTCGACCCGAAGTTCAAGCCTGTGAAAGAACATCTTCGATGGTCCGCCGTCCAGAAGAGGAAAGCTATTGGCGAGGAGGTGGCTCGGCTCTTAGCAGCGGAGTTCATCCGAGAGATTTACCACTCCGAGTGGCTCGCCAATGTTGTCATGGTCCCCAAGAAGGACAAGTCACTTCGCATGTGCATTGACTTTAAACACATCAATCGGGCCTGCCCGAAAGATCATTTCCCTCTCCCCCGCATCGACCAGGTAGTGGACTCGACTGCGGGGTTTGAGCATTTGTCTTTTCTAGATGCTTATTCAGGGTACCATCAGATCCGTCTGTATGGACCCGAAAAGATCAAAACGGCTTTCATCACCCCATTTTGGTGCTTCTGTTATGTCACCATGCCCTTCGGCCTCAAGAATGCTGGAGCCACGTTCATGAGGATGATTCAGAAGTGTTTGCTCACTTAGATCAGTCGGAACGTAGAAGCATACATGGACGATATTGTGGTTAAGTCACGGAAAGGTTCCGACCTACTAACTGACCTTGCCGAAACCTTTGCTAACCTTAGGGGATACGATATCAAGCTCAATCCATCAAAGTGCACATTCGGAGTTGCAGGTGGAAAGTTACTCGGTTTTCTCGTTTCCGAATGAGGAATCGATGCCAATCCCGAGAAAGTTGGCACCATACTCCGGATGAAGCGCCCTATGCGTGTACACGATGTCCAGAAGCTTACAGGTTTCTTGGCCGCTCTAAGTCGATTCATTTCTCATCTCGGTGAAAAGGCGTTGCCTCTTTACCGACTGATGAAGAAGTCTAACAAGTTTGAGTGGACTCCAGAAGCTGACGCAGCGTTTGCAGAGCTTAAAGCTCTACTCTCCACCCAGCCGGTGCTTGCTGCCCCAATCAGTAAAGAGCCTCTGCAGCTTTACATTGCGGACACGGGACAATTTGTCAGTACAGTACTTATGGTCGAGCGAGAAGAAGAAGGAAAGGCGTTCAGAGTTCAGCGCCCAGTATATTATGTGTCTGAAGTTTTGACTCCTTCGAAGCAAAGATATCCCCATTACCAGAAGCTCGTATATGGGATTTACATGACCACGAAGAAGGTTGCACACTACTTCTCTCACCATTCCATTACAGTCGTCAGCGACGCTCCACTATTAGAGATTTTGCACAACAGAGATGCAACTGGTCGAGTGGCTAAGTGGGCGATTGAACTCCTTCCCCTAGATATCAATTTTGAAGCAAAGAAGGCTATCAAGTCCCAAGCAATTGCAGATTTTGTCGCCGAGTGGATTGAACAGCAACTTCCGACTCAAGTTCACTCGGAGCACTAGACCATGTTCTTCGATGGATCTAAGATGCTGAATGGTTCCAGTGCTGGGGTAGTATTGGTCTCCCCCTGAGGAGATAAGCTCAGATACGTTCTCTAGATTCACTTCGATTCCTCCAACAATGAAGCAGAATATGAAGCACTCTTGTGCGGGTTGCGCATGGCCATTTCACTCGGCGTCCGGCGCCTCATGGTCTACATCGACTCAGATTTGGTGGTTAATCAGGTGATGAAGGAGTGGGACGTCAGAAGCCCAGCTATGACTGGCTATTGCAACACAGTAAGAAAGCTAGAAAAGAAATTCGAGGGGTTAGAGCTTCGTCACATCCCCCGACTGAAAAATCAAGCAGCAGATGATCTGGCAAAGATAGGCTCTAAGAGAGAAGCCATTCCCAGCAATGTGTTTTTGGAGCACATCCGCTCGCCGTCAGTCCAGCAGGATCCTTTCACAGAAGAAGCCCCGCAACCGAAAAGTGCCACAGATCCGACTGAAGTCGAAATTCCTGCTGTGGTCGACCTAGTCATGGAGGTCTTGGCTATCACTCCCGACTGGACGGTACCATACATCGCGTATATCTTGAGGAAAGAACTCCCGGAGGACGAGGAAGAGGCTCGACAGATCGTCCGCTGATCCAAGGCCTTCACAGTCATAAAGGGACAGTTGTATAGGAAAGCGCGACTGGAATCGGTCAGAAGTGCATAACACCAGAAGAGGGTCAGATGATCCTTGATGATATCCACTCGGGGACCTGTGGTCACCATGCGTCCTCTCGGACCATTGTGGCTAAAGCATACCGAGCAGGATTTTACTGGCCAAGAGCAAATGAGATGGCAAAAGAGATAGTCAACAAGTGTGGAGGTTGCCAGTTCTACTCCAACATGTCACACAAGCCTACATCAGCCCTGAAGACCATTCCACTCGTCTGGCCCTTTGCTGTTTGGGGACTGGACATGGTCGGTCCACTGAGAACAGGCAGGAGCGGATTCACGCATGTGCTTGTGGCAGTCGACAAGTTCACCAAATGGATTGAAGCCAAGCCTATCAAAAATCTTGATGCCAGCACTGCTATCGGTTTCATCAGAGAGTTGATATTCAGATATGGGGTGCCGCATAGCATCATCACTGACAATGGGTCAAACTTCGATTCAGACAAGTTCAGAGCTTTTTGCGCCTCTCAAGGCACACGAGTCGACTACGCGTCGGTCGCGCATCCTCAGTCGAATGGACAAGCTGAAAGAGCAAATGGTCTGATTCTCAAAGGATTGAAGCCTCGATTGATGCGTGATCTCAAGCACGCAGCAGGCGCTTGGGTCGACGAACTTCCGTCAGTTTTGTGGGGGCTGAGGACCACCCCGAACCGGTCGACCGGAAGAACGCCATTTTTTCTGGTTTACGGAGCCGAAGCCGTCCTGCCGAGTGATCTACTTCACAACGCCCCCAGAGTCGAGCTTTATAACAAAGACGAAGCAGAGCAAGCCCGGCAAGACGCAGTCGACCTCCTAGAGGAGGAGAGGGAAATGGCTATGATCAGATCGACCATCTATCAGCAAGACTTGTGTCGATTCCATGCCAGAAATGTGAAGAGCTGAGCCTTCCAGGAAGGAGATTTGGTCCTCCGAGTGGATCAACACAAACCACACAAACTTGCTCCTACTTGGGAAGGCCCCTTCATCGTCACCAGAGTCCTCCACAATGGAGCATATCACCTCTACAATGTTGACCACCAGATCGACAAGCCACGAGCTTGGAATGCGGAACTGCTCCGCCCCTTTTACACTTGAGTTCTCCCTTGGACGAGATGTAATAAGAAAAAATTTCTGCAGTTCATTTTTACCAAAGACAAGAGTGTCCCAATAATTGTTGTCACTCTTGTTTGCATACGAAATCCCCCAGTGGGTGACTTAGCTGCGAATCCGTTTCGCCTAAGTTTGAAAAATCCTACCGAGTGGAGAGCAATCCTCCCACTCGGGGGCTTAGCTGCAGTCCAGTACTCGCCTAAGTTCTCCCACTTAGAGACTTAGCTGTAGTCAGGCACTCGCCTAAGTTTGAAAAAATCCTACCGAGTGGAGAGCAATCCTCCCACTCGGGGGCTTAGCTGCAGTCCAGTACTCGCCTAAGTTCTCCCACTTAGAGACTTAGCTGCAGTCAACCACTCGCCTAAGTTTGAAAAAATCCTACCGAGTGGAGAGCAATCCTCCCACTCGGGGGCTTAGCTGCAGTCCAGTACTCGCCTAAGTTCTCCCACTTAGAGGCTTAGCTGCAGTCAGGCACTCGCCTAAGTTTGAAAAAATCCTACCGAGTGGAGAGCAATCCTCCCACTCGGGGGCTTAGCTGCAGTCCAGTACTCGCCTAAGTTCTCCCACTTAGAGACTTAGCTGCAGTCAGGCACTCGCTTAAGTTTGAAAAAATCCTACCGAGTGGAGAGCAATCCTCCGACTCGGGGGCTTAGCTGCAGTCCAACCACTCGCCTAAGTATTTGAAAATCCTACC